>NC_012874.2:46209988-46458751 GCF_000003195.3 Sorghum bicolor
GCATAGTCTAAGAACCATTTCGACACACCTATTGGTACACCTAGGTGAAGAGGCTCAAGTGGAATCTCGGTTTGGTCTGTTTGGAGATAATGCTAATCTTGATGCAAGATTGGTGCACAGTTTGCATGGAACATACCATATGCTTGGAAATCAATTTGGACGCACCCGATGGAACTCCTAGATGATGTGTGTCATATGGATTCTGCTTTGATCTATTTGGAGACTGTGTTAGTTTAGGTGCAAGATAGGTGCACGGTTTGCGCCTAGTGCACCATAGGATAAGAACCCATTTTGGACACACAGGATGGTACTCCTAAGTAAAGGGGCTTAAGTGAAAGCTCAGTTTGGTCTGTTTGATATAGTGCTAATCTTGATGCAAGATAGGTGCACGGTTTGTATGGAACATAACATATGCTCATAAATCAATTTGAACATACCTGATATACCTTCTTGATGACATGTGTTATTTGGAATCTCGATTTGGCCCGTTTGGAGACAGTGTTAGTTTCAGTGCAAGATTGGTGCATGGTTTGTGCCAAATATACCATACTCTAAGAAATCAATTTGGACACACCCGATGGTACTCCTAGGTGAAGATCCTCAAAAGAAAGCTTGATTTCGTCTATTTAGAGATAGTGCTAATCTTGATGTAAGATAGGTGCACAGTTTGCATGGAGTGTACCATATGCTCAAAAATCAGTTTGGACGCATCCGATGGAACACCTAGATGACATGTGTCATGTGGAATCTCGCTTCGGTCCATTTGGAGATAGTCTTAGTTTCAGTGCAAGATAGGAGCACAGTTTGTGCCTAATGCACCATAGTCTAAGAAACCAGTTTGGACACACCTGTTGGTACTCCTTAGTGAAGAGGCTCAAGTGGAAGCTCGGTTCACTCTTTTTGGAGATAGTGCTAATCTTGATGCAAGATAGGTACACAGATTGCATGGAACGTACCATATGCTCGAAAATCAATTTGGACGCACCCGATGGAACTCCTAGATAATGTGTGTCATATGTAATCTCACTTTTGTTCGTTTGGAGACAGTGTTAGTTTCGGTGCAAGATAGGTGCATGGTTTGCGCCTAATGCACCATAGGCTAAGAAACCATTTTGGATGCACCCGATGGTACTCCTAGGTAAAGGGGCTCAAGTGAAAGTTAGGTTTTGTTTGTTTGGAGATAGTCCTAAATCCTAATCTTCGTGTCATGGTTTGCATGTAACATACCAAATGCTCAAAAATCAATTTGGACGCACCCGATAGAACTCCTAGAAGATGTATGTCATTTAGAATCTCGCTTTGGTCTGTATGGAGATAGTATTAGTTTCAATGCAAGATAGGTGCATGGTTTGCGCCTAATGCACCATACTCTAAGAAACCATTTTGGACGCACCCAGTGGTACTCCTAGGTGAAGAGCCTCAAGTACAAGCATAGTTTGGTCTATTTGGAGATAGTGCTAATCTTAATGCACCATAGGCTATGAAACCATTTTGGATGCACCTGTTGGTACTCCTAGGTGAGGAGGCTCAAGTGGAAGCCTTGTTCGGTCTGTTTGGAGATATAGCTAATCTTGATGAAAGATAGGTGTATAGTTTGCATGGAACGTACCATATGCTCAAAAGTCAATTTGGACGCACGCGATGGAACTGCTAGATGATGTGTGTCACATGGAATCTCGCTTCGATCCGTTTGGAGACAATGTTAGTTTCAGCGCAAGATAGGTGCATAGTTTGTGCCGAATACACCATAGTCTAAGAAACCATTTTGGGTGCACCTATTGGTACTCTTGGCTGAAGAGGCTCAAGTGGAATCTCGGTTTGGTCTGTTTGGAGATAATGCTAATTTTGATGCAAGATAGGTGCACGGTTTGTATGAAACATACCATATGCATGGAAATCCATTTGGAAGCACCCGATGGAACTCATCGATGACGTGTGTCCTATGGTATCTTGCTTCGGTCTGTTTGGAGACAGTGTTAGTTTTGGTGTAAGATATGTGCACGGTTTGTGCCTATGCACCATATGCTCGGAAATCAATTTGGACAGACCAAATGAAACTCCTAGATGACGCTTGTCATATGGAATCTCGCTTCAGTCTGTTTGGAGACAGTGTTAGTTTTGGTGCAAGATTGGTGCACAGTTTGTGCCTAATGCACTATAGGCTCAGAAGCTATTTTGGAAGCCCCCGATGATGCTCCTAGGTGAAGAGGCTCAAGTGGAAGCTCGGTTCGGTCTCTTTGGAGATAGTTCTAATCTTGGTGCAAGATAGGTGCATGATTTGCAAAGAACATACCATATTCTCAAAAATCAATTTGGACGCACCTAACGGAACTCTTATATCATGTGTGTTATATGAGTCTCACTTTGGTCTATTTAGAAACAATGTTAGTTTCAGTGTAACATAGTTGCACGGTTTGCCCTGAATGATCCATAGGCTCCAAAACCATTTTAGACGCACCCGAGGGTACTCATAGGTGAAGAGGCTCAAGTGGAAGCTCAGTTTGGTTCATACAGAGATAGTGCTAATCTTCATGCAATATAGGTGCACGGTTTACATGGAACATACCTTATGCTCAGAAATCAATTTGGACACACCCGATGGAACTCGTAGATGACGTGTGTCATATTGAATCTTGTTTCGGTCTATTTGGAGACAATGTTAGTTTCGGTGCAAGATAGGTGCACGGTTTGTGCCTAATGCACCATAGGCTAAGAAATTATTTTAGATGCATCTGATGGTACACCTAGGTAAAGGGGTTCAAGTGGAAGCTCGGTTTGGTCTGTTCGGAGATAGTGCTAATTTGGATGCTAGAAAGGTGCACAGTTTGCGTGGAACGTACCATATGGTCGGAAATAAATTTGGCCATACCCAATGGAACTCCTAGTTGACGTGTGTCAAATGGAATCTTGCTTCGGTCTGTTTGGAGATAGTGTTAGTTTGTGCCTAATGCACCATAGGCTAAGAAACCATTTTGGACACACCCGGTGGTACTCCTAGGTGAAGGGGCACAAATGGAAGATCAGTTTGGTCTGTTTGGAGATAGTGTTAATCTTGATGCAAGATAGGTGCACGGTTTGCATGGAACGTACCATATGCTCAAAAATCAATTTGGACACACTAGATAGAACTCCTTGATGATGTGTGTCATATGGAATCTTGCTTCGGCCTGTTTAGAGATAGTGTTAGTTTTAGTGCAAGATAGGTGCATGATTTGCGTGGAACGTACCATATGATCGAAGATCAATTTGGACACACCCGATGGAACTCCTAGATGACGTGTGTCATATGAAATCTCGCTTCGGTCTGTTTGGAGATAGTGTTAGTTTCAGAGCAAGATAGGTGCACGATTTGCGTCTAAGAAACCATTTTGGACGCACCCGATGGTACTGCTATGTGAAGTGGCTCAAGTGGAGACTTGTTTCGGTGTGTTTGGAGATAGTGCCAATCTTGATGCAAGATAGTTGCATAGTTTGCATGGTACGTACCATAATGCTCAGAAATCAATTTGGAGGCACCTAATGGAACTCCTAGATGACACACCTGTTGGTACTCCTAGATGAGGAGGCTCAAGTGGAATCTCTGTTCGATCTGTTTGGAGATCGTGCTAATCATGGTGCAACATAGGTGCACGGTTTGCATGGAACGTAGCATATGCTCGGAAATCAATTTGGACACACTCGATGGAACTCCTAGATGGCGTGTGTCATATGGAATCTCACTTTGGTCTGTTTGGAGCCAGTGTTGATTTCAGTGCAAGATAGGTGCACGGTTTGTGCCCAATGGTACTCATAGTTTAAAGGGCTCAATTAGAAACTCGGTTTGGTCTGTTCAGATATAGTGCTAATCTTGATGCAAAATAGGTGCACAATTTGCGTGGAACGTACCATATGCTCAGAAATCAATTTGGACGCACCCGATAGAACTCCTAGATGATGTGTGTCATATGGAATCTCACTTTAGTCCATTTGGAGAGTGTTAGTTTTGGTGCATGATAGATGCACGGTATGCGCCTAGTGCACCATAGGGTAAGAAACCATTTTGGATGCACTCGATGTTACTCCTAAGTAAAGGGGCTTAAGTGGAATCTCGGTTTCATTTGTTTGAAGATAGTGCTAATCGTGATGCAAGATATGTGCACGGTTTTGCATTGGAAGTCAATTTGGATGCACCTGATGGAACTCCTAGATGACGTGTGTCATATGGAATCTCACTTCAGTCTGTTTGGAGAGAATGTAAGTCTCGGTGCAAGATAGGTGCATGGTTTGCACCTAATGCACTATAGGCTAAGAAATCAGTTTGGATGCACCTGATGGTACTCCTAGGTAAATGGGCAAAAGTGGAAGCTCGGTTTGGTCTGTTTGGAGATAGTGCTAATCTTGATGCAAGATAGGGCCACGGTTTGCATGGAACGTACCATATGCTCGAAAATCAACTTGGACACATCCGATTGAACTCCTAGATGACGTGTGTCATATGGAATCTCGCTTCGGTCTGTTTGGAGAAAGTGCTAGTTTCAGTGCAAGATAGGTGCACGATTTGCGCCTAATGCACCGAAGGCTAAGGAACCATTTGGACACACCTGATGGACATGCAGGTAAAGGCGCTCGAATGAAATTAGGTTTGGTCTATTTTGATAAGTGCTAATCTTGATGCAAGATAGGTGCACAGGTTGCGTGGAACGTACCATATGCTTGGAAATCCATTCGGATGCACCCAATGGAACTAGATGACGTGTGTCATATGGAATTTAAATTCCCTCCATTTGGAGATAGTGTTAGTTTTGGTGCAAGATAGGTGCACGGTTTGCATGGAACGTACCATATACTTAGAAATTAATTTGGATGCACCCGATGGAACTCCTAGATGACGTGTGTCATATGAAACCTCCCTTTGGTCTGTTTGGGGACAGTATTAGTTTTGGTGCAAGATAGGTGCACGGTTTGAACCTAATGCACCATAGGCTAAGAAACCATTTTGGATGCACCCCATGGTACTCCTAGGTAAATGGGCTCAAATAGTGCTAATCTTGATGCAAGATAGGGGCATGTTTTGCATGGAACGTACCATATGCTCGAAAATCAATTTGGACGCACCCGATAGAACTCCTAGATGATGTGTGTCATATGGAATCTTGCTTCGGTCTATTTGGAGATAGCATTAGTTTCGATGCGAGATAGGTGCACGGTTTGCATGGAACGTACCATATGCTCAAAAATCAATTTGGACGCAACTGATGGAACTCCTAGATGACATGTGTCATATGGAATCTCGCTTCGGTCTGTTTGGAGAAAGTGTTACTTTCGGTGCAAGATAGGTGCACGGTTTGCGCCTAATGCACTGGAGGCTAAGAAACCATTTTGGACACACCTGATGGACACATAGGTAAAGGCGCTCAAATGGAAAATAGGTTTGGTCTATTTTGAGAAGTGCTAATCTTGATGCAAGATAGGTGCACAGGTTGCGTGGAACGTATCATATGCTCGGAAATCAATTTGGATGCACCCGATGTAACTAGATGATGTGTGTCATATCGAATTTTACTTCGCTTCATATGGGGATAGTTTTAGTTTTGGTGCAAGATAGGTGCACAGTTCGCGCCTAATGCACCATAGGCTAAGAAACCATTTTGGACACACCGTTGGTACTCCTAGGTGAAGGGGCTCAAATGGAAGATCAGTTTGGTCTATTTGGAGATAGTGCTAATCTTGACGCAAGATAGGAGCATGGTTTGTGTGGAACATACCATATGCTCAGAAATTAATTTGGACACCCAATACTAGATGTCGTGTGTCATGTGCACTCTCGCTTTGGTCCTTTTGGAGACAGTGTTAGTTTCGTTGCAAGATAGATGCACAGTTTGCGCCTAATGCACCAAAGTCTAACAAATCCATTTTGGACACACTTGATGGTACTCCTAGGTGAAGAGGCTCAAGTGGAAGCTCAGTTTGGTCTATTTAGAGATAGTGCTAATCTTGATGCAAGATAGGTGCACGGTTTGGATCGAACGTACCATATGCTCAGAAATCAATTTGGGCGCAACCGATAGAACTCCAAGATGACATGTGTCATATGCAATCTCACTTCAGTCTGTTTGCAGGCAGTGTTAGTTTCGATGCAAGATAGGTGCACGGTTTGGACCTAACGCACCATAGGCTTAGAAACTATTTTGGATGCACCCTACTAGGTAAATGGGCTCAAATGGAAGCTCAGTTTGGTCTATTTGGAGATAGTGCTAATCTTGATGCAAGATAGGGGCACGGTTTGCATGGAACGTACCATATGCTCAAAAATCAATTTGGACGCACCCGATAGAACTCCTAGATGACGTGTGTCATATGGAATCTTGCTTCGGTCTATTTGGAGATAGCGTTAGTTTCGATGCCAGATAGGTGCACGGTTTGTGCCTAATGCACCATACACTCAGAAACCATTATAGAAGCACCCGATGTTACTCCTAGGTGAAGAGCCTCATGTGGAAACTCGTTTCGGTCTGTTTGGAGATAGTGCTGATCTTGATGCGAGATAGGTGCACTGTTTGCATGGAACGTACCATATGCTCGGAAAAATCAATTTGGACGCAACCGATGGAACTCCTAGATGACATGTGTCATATGGAATCTCGCTTTGGTCTGATTGGAGAAAGTGTTAGTTTCGGTGAAAGATAGGTGCACGGTTTGTGCCTAATGCACCGTAGGCTAAGAACCCATTTTGGACACACCTGATGGATAGGTAAAGGCGCTCAAATGGAAAATAGGTTTGGTCTGTTTTGCATGGAACATACCATATGCTAGAAAATCAATTTGGATGCACCCAATGGAACTAGATGATGTGTGTCATATCAAATTTTACTTCGCTCCATTTGGGGATATTGTTAGTTTTGGTGCAAGATATATGCACAGTTTGCACCTAATGCACCATAGGCTAAGAACCGTTGGTACTCCTAGGTGAAGCGGCTCACATGGAAGATCGGTTTGGTCTATTTGGAGATGGTGCTAATCTTGACACAAGATAGGAGCATGGTGTGTGTGGAACATACTATATGCTCAGATATTAATTTGGACACCCAATACTTGATGATGTGTGTCATGTGCAATCTTGCTTTGGTCCTTTTGGAGATAGTATTAGTTTCAGTGCAAGATAGATGCACGGTTTGCGCCTAATGCACCAAAGTCTAACAAAACTATTTTGGACACACTTGATGGTACTCCTAGGTGAAGAGGCTCAAGTGGAAGCTCAGTTTGGTCTATTTGGAGATAGTGCTAATCTTGATGCAAGATAGGTGCACGGTTTGGATCGAACGTACCATATGCTCAGAAATCAATTTGGACGCAACCGATAGAACTCCTAGATGACGTGTGTCATATGCAATCTCACTTTAGTCTGTTTGGAGACAGTGTTAGTTTTGGTGCATGATAGGTGCATGGTTTGCGCCTAACGCACCATAAGCAAAGAAACAATTTTGGATGCACTCAATGTTTCTCCTAGGTAAAGGGGCTTAAGTGGAAGGTCGGTTGGGTTTGTTTGGAGATAGTGCTAATCTTGATGCAAGATAGGTGAACGGTTTGCATGGAACGTACCATATACTCGAAAATCAATTTGGATGCACCCGATGGAACTCCTAGATGACGTGTGTTATATGGAATCTCACTTCAGTGTGTTTGGAGGCAGTGTTAGTTTCGGTGCAAGATAGGTGCACAGTTTGGACCTAATGCACCATAGGCTAAGAAACCATTGTGGATGCACCCGATAGTACTCCTAGGTAAATGGGCTCAAATGGAAGCTCAGTTTGGTCTATTTGGAGATAGTGCTAATCTTGATGCAAGATAGGGCCACGGTTTGCATGGAACGTACCATATGCTCGAAAATCAATTTGGACGCACCCGATAGAACTCCTTGATGACGTGTGTCATATGCAATCTTGCTTCGGTCTATTTGGAGATAGCGTTAGTTTCGATGCAAGATAGGTGCACGGTTTGTGCCTAATGCACCATAGACTTAGAAACCATTATAGAAGCACCCGATGTTACTCCTAGATGAAGAGGCTCATGTGGAAGCTCGTTTCGGTCTGTTTGGAGATAATGCTGATCTTGATGCGAGATAGGTGCACTGTTTGCATGGAACGTGCCATATGCTCCGAAATCAATTTGGACGCAACCGATGGAACTCCTAGATGACATGTGTCATATGGAATCTCGCTTTGGTCTATTTGGAGAGAGTGTTAATTTCGGTGCAAGATAGGTGCACAGTTTGCCCCTAATGCACCGAAGGCTAAGGAACCATTTGGACACACCTGATGGACATGCAGGTAAAGGCGCTCAAATGGAAATTAGGTTTGTTCTATTTTGATAAGTGCTAATCCTGATGCAAGATAGGTGTAGAGGTTGCGTGGAACGTACCATATGCTCGGAAATCCATTTGGATGCACCCGATGGAACTAGATGACGTGTGTCATATGGAATTTAACTTCCCTCCATTTGGAGATAGTGTTAATTTTGGTGCAAGATAGGTGCACGGTTTGCATGGAACGTACCATATACTCAGAAATCAATTTGGATGCACTCGATGGAACTCCTAGATGACGTGTGTCATATGGAATCTCACTTTGGTCTATTTGGCGACATTGTTAGTTTTGGTGCAAGATAGGTGCACGGTTTGAGCCTAATGCACCATAGGCTAAGAAACCAATTTGGATGCACCTCATGGTACTCCTAGGTAAATGGGCTCAAATGGAAGCTTAGTTTGGTCTGTTTGGAGATAGTGCTAATCTTGATGCAAGATAGGGGCACGGTTTGCATGGAACGTACCATATGCTCGAAAATCAATTTGGACGCACCCGATAGAACTCCTAGATGATGTGTGTCATATGGAATCTTGCTTCGGTCTATTTGGAGATAGCGTTAGTTTCGATGCAAGATAGGTGCACGGTTTGTGCCTAATGCACCATAGACTCAGAAACCATTGTGGAAGCACCTGATGTTACTCCTAGGCGAAGAGGCTCAAGTGGAAGCTCGTTTCGGTCTGTTCGGAGATAGTGTTGATCTTGATGCGAGATAGGTGCACGGTTTGCATGGAACGTACCATATGCTCGGAAATCAATTTGGATGCAACCGATGGAACTCCTAGATGACATGTGTCATATGGAATCTCGCTTCGGTCTGTTTGGAGAAAGTGTTACTTTCGGTGCAAGATAGGTGCATGGTTTGCGCCTAATGCACTGGAGGCTAAGAAACGATTTTAGACACACCTGATGGACACATAGGTAAAGGCGCTCAAATGGAAAATAGGTTTGGTCTCTTTTGAGAAGTGCTAATCTTGATGCAAGACAGGTGCACAAGTTGCGTGGAACGTACCATATGCTCGGAAATCAATTTGGATGCACCAGATGGAACTAGATGATGTGTGTCATATCAAATTTTACTTCGCTCCATTTGGGGATAGTGTTTGTTTTGGTGCAAGATAGATACACAATTTGCGCCTAATGCACCATAGGCTAAGAAACCATTTTGGACACACCGTTGGTACTCCTAGATGAAGGGGCTCAAATGGAAGATCGGTTTGGTCTATTTGGAGATAGTGCTAATCTTGACGCAAGATAGGAGCATGGTTTGTGTGGAACATACCATATGCTCAGATATTAATTTGGACACCCAATACTAGATGACGTGTGTCATGTGCAATCTCGCATTGGTCCTTTTGGAGATAGTGTTAGTTTCGGTGCAAGATAGATGCACGGTTTGCGCCTAATGCACCAAAGTCTAACAAAACCATTTTGGACACACTTGATGGTAGTCCTAGGTTAAGAGGCTCAACTGGAAGCTCAGTTTGGTCTATTTGGAGATAGTGCTAATCTTGATGTAAGATAGGTGCACAGTTATGATTGAACGTACCATATGCTCAGAAATCAATTTGGACGCAACCGATAGAACTCCTAGATGACGTGTGTCATATGCAATCTCACTTTAGTCTGATTGGAGACAATGTTAGTTTTGGTGCATGATAGGTGCATGGTTTGCGCCTAATGCATCATAAGCTAAGAAACCATTTTGGATGCACTCAATGTTTCTCCTAGGTAAATGGGCTTAATTGGAAGCTCGGTGGGTTTGTTTGGAGATAGTGCTAATCTTGATGCAAGATAGGTGCACGGTTTGCATGGAACGTACCATATACTCGAAAATCAATTTGGATGCACCCGATGGAACTCCTAGATGACGTGTGTTATATGGAATCTCACTTCAGTGTGTTTGGAGGCAGTGTTAGTTTCGGTGCAAGATAGGTGCACAGTTTGGACCTAATGCACCATAGGCTAAGAAACCATTTTGGATGCACCCGATAGTACTCCTAGGTAAATGGGCTCAAATGGAAGCTCGGTTTGGTCTATTTGGAGATAGTGCTAATCTTAATGCAAGATAGGGCCACGGTTTGCATGGAACGTACCATATGCTCCAAAATCAATTTGGACGCACCCGATAGAACTCCTTGATGACGTGTGTCATATGCAATCTTGCTTCGGTCTATTTGGAGATAGCGTTAGTTTCGATGCAAAATAGGTGCACGGTTTGTGCCTAATTCACCATAGACTTAGAAACCATTATAGAAGCACCCGATGTTACTCCTAGATGAAGAGGCTCATGTGGAAGCTCGTTTCGGTCTGTTTGGAGATAATGCTGATCTTGATGCGAGATAGGTGCACTGTTTGCATGGAACGTACCATATGCGCCGAAATCAATTTGGACGCAACCGATGGAACTCCTAGATGACATGTATCATATGGAATCTCGCTTTGGTCTATTTGGAGAGAGTGTTAATTTCGGTGCAAGATAGGTGCACAGTTTGCCCCTAATGCACCGAAGGCTAAGGAACCATTTGGACACACCTGATGGACATGCAGGTAAAGGCGCTCAAATGGAAATTAGGTTTGTTCTATTTTGATAAGTGCTAATCCTGATGCAAGATAGGTGCAGAGGTTGCGCCTAATGCACCAAAGTCTAACAAAACTATTTTGGACACACTTGATGGTAGTCCTAGGTTAAGAGGCTCAACTGGAAGCTCAGTTTGGTCTATTTGGAGATAGTGCTAATCTTGATGTAAGATAGGTGCACGGTTTGCATGGACCGTACCATATGCTCAGAAATTAATTTGGACGCAACTAATGAAACTCCTAGATAACGTGTGTCATATGCAGTCTCACTTCAGTCTGATTGGAGACAATGTTAGTTTTGGTGCATTATAGGTGCATGGTTTGCGCCTAATGCATCATAAGCTAAGAAACCATTGGATGCACTCAATGTTTCTCCTAGGTAAAGGGGCTTAAGTGGAAGCTCGGTGGGTTTGTTTGGAGATAGTGCTAATCTTGATGCAAGATAGGTGCACGGTTTGCATGGAACGTACCATATACTCGAAAATCAATTTGGATGTACCCGATGGAACTACTAGATGACGTGTGTCATATAGAATCTCACTTCGGTCTATTTGGAGGTAGTGTTAGTTTTGGTGCAAAATAGGTGCATGGTTTGGACCTAATGCACCATTGGCTAAGAAACCATTTTGGATGATCCCGATGATACTCCTAGGTAAATGGGATCAAATGGAAGCTCGGTTTGGTCTGTTTGGAGATAGTGCTAATCTTGATGCAAGATAGGGGCATGGTTTGCATCGAATATACCATATGATCAAAAATCAATTGGGACACACCCAATAGAACTCCTAGATGGCGTGTGTCATATGGAATCTTGCTTCAGTCTATTTGGAGATAGCATTAGTTTCGATGCAATATAGGTGCACGGTTTGTACCTAGTGCACCATAGACTTAGAAACCATTGTGGAAGCACCCGATGTTACTCCTAGGTGAAGAGGCTCAAGTGGAAGCTCGTTTGGGTCTGTTTGGAGATAGTGCTGATCTTGATGCAAGATAGGTGTACAGTTTGCATGGAATGTACCATGTGGTCAGAAATCAATTTGGACACACCCAATGGAACTCCTAGATGACGTTTGTCATATGGAATCTCGCTTCGGTCTTTTTGGAGAAAGTGTTAGTTTTGGTGCAAAATAGGTGCACGGTTTGCGCCTAATGCACCGAAGGCTAACAAACCATTTTGGACACACCTGATGGACACGTAGGTAATGGCGCTCAATTGGAAATAGGTTTGGTCTGTTTTGAGATGTGCTAATCTTGATGCAAGATAGGTGCACAGGTTGTGTGGAACATACCATATGCTCGGAAATCAATATGGATGCATCCGATAGAACTAGATGACGTGTGTCATATGGAATTTTACTTCCCTCTTTTTGGAGATAGTGTTCGTTTTGGTGCAAGATAGGTGCACGGTATGCACTTAATGCACCATAGGCTAAGAAATCATTTCGGACACACCTGTTGGTAGTTCCAGGTGAAGGGGCTTGAATGGAAGATCGGTTTGGTTTGTTTGATGATAGTGCTAATCTTGATGCTAGATAGGAGCATGGTTTGTGTGGAACATACCATATGCTCAGATATTAATTGGGACACCCAATACTAGATGATTTGTGTCATGTGCAATCTCGCTTCAGTCCGTTTAGAGACAATGTTTGTTTCGGTGCAAGATAGATGCACGGTTTGCGCCTAAGGCACCATAGTCTAACAAAACCATTTTGGACACACCAAATGGTACTCCTAGGTGAAGAGGCTTAAGTGGAAGCTCAGTTTGGTTTGTTTGGAGATAGTGCTAATCTTGATGCAAGATAGGTGCACGGTTTGCATGGACCGTACCATATTCTCAAAAATTAATTTGGACGCAACCGATGAAACTCCTAGATAACGTGTGTCATATGCAATCTCACTTGAGTGTGTTTGCAGACAGTGTTAGTTTTGGTGCATGATAGGTGCACGGTATGCGCCTAATGCACCATAGGCTAAGAAACCATTTTGGATGCACTCGATGTTACTCCTAGGGAAAGGGTCTTAAATGGAAGCTCGGTTTGGTTTGTTTGGAGATAGTGCTAATCTTGTTGAAAGATAGGTGCACGGTTTTGCATGGAATGTACCATATGGTTGGAAGTCAATTTGGATGCACCTGATGGAACTCCTAGATGACGTGTGTCATATGGAATCTCACTTCGGTCTGTTTGGAGACAGTGTTAGTTTTGGTGCAAGATAGGTGCACGGTTTGCACCTAATGCATCATAGGCTAAGAAACCAGTTTGGATGCACCCGATGGTACTCCAAGGTAAATGGGCTCAAGTGGAAGCTCAATTTGATCTGTTTGGAGATAGTGCTAATCTTGACGCAAGATAGGGGCACAGTTTGCATGGAACGTACCATATGCTTAAAAATGAATTTGGACGCACCCGATAGAACTCCTAGATGATGTGTGTCTTATGGAATCGTGCTTTGGTCTATTTGGAGACACCGTTATTTTCGGTGTAAGATAGGTGCACGGTTTGCGCCTAATGCACCATAGACTCAGAAACCATTGTGGAAGCACCCGATGTTACTCCTAGGTGAAGAGGCTCAAGTGGAATCTTGTTTGGGTCTGTTTAGAGATAGTTCTGATCTTGATGCAAGATAGGTGCACGGTTTGCATGGAACGTAGCATATGCTCAGAAATCAATTTGGACGCACCCAATGGAACTCCTAGATGACGTGTGTCATATGGAATCTTGCTTCCATCTTTTTGGAGAAAGTGTTAGTTTCGGTGCAAAATAGGTGCACGGTTTGCACCTAATGCACCAAAGGCTAAGAAACCATTTTGGACACACCTGATGGACATGTAGGTAAAGGCGCTCAAATTGAAAATAGTTTTGTTCTATTTTGAGAAGTGCCAATCTTGATGCAAGATAGGTGCACAGGTTGCGTGGCACGTACCATATGCTCGGAAATCAATTTGGATGCATCCGATAGAACTAGATGACGTGTGTCATATGGAATTTTACTTCTATCTATTTGGAGATAGTGTTAGTTTTGGTGCAAGATAGGTGCACGGTTTGCGCCTAATGCACCATAGGCAAAGAAACCATTTCGGACACACCTGTTGGTAGTTCTAGGTGAAGGGGCTCAAATGGAAGATTGGTTTGGTCTGTTTGAAGATAGTGCTAATCTTGACGCTAGATAGGAGCGTGGTTTGTGTGGAACATACCATATGCTTAGATATTAATTTGGACACCCAATACTAGATGATTGTGTCATGTGCAATCTTGCTTTAGTCCATTTGGAGACAGTGTTTGTTTCGGTGCAAGATAGATGCACGGTTTGCGCCTAAGGCACCATAGTCTAACAAAACCATTTTGGACACACCTAATGGTACTCCTAGGTGAAGAGGTCAAGTGGAAGCTCGGTTTGGTTTGTTTGGAGATAGTGCTAATCTTGATGCAAGATAGGTGTACGGTTTGCATGGACCGTACCATATGCTCAGAAATTAATTTGGACACAAGTAATGAAACTCCTAGATAACGTGTGTCATATGCAGTCTCACTTCAGTATGTTTGGAGACAGTGTTAGTTTCGGTGCATGGTAGGTGCACGGTATGCGCCTAAAGCACCATAGGCTAAGAAACCATTTTGGATGCACTCGATGTTACTCCTTGGTAAAGGGGCTTAAATGGAAGCTCGGTTTGGTTTGTTTGGAGATAGTACTAATCTTGATGAAAGATAGGTGCATGGTTTTGCATGGAATGTACCATATGGTTGGAAGTCAATTTGGATGCACCTGATGGAACTCCTAGATGACGTGTGTCATATGGAATCTCACTTCGGTCTGTTTGGAGACAGTGTTAGTTTTGGTGCAAGATAGGTGCACAGTTTGCACCTAATGCATCATAGGCTAAGAAACCAGTTTGGATGCACCCGATGGTACTCCAAGGTAAATGGGCTCAAGTGGAAGCTCAATTTGGTCTGTTTGGACATAGTGCTAATCTTGACGCAAGACAGGGGCACAGTTTGCACGGAACGTACCATATGCTTAAAAATGAATTTGGACGCACCCGATAGAACTCCTAGATGATGTGTGTCTTATGGAATCGTGCTTTGGTCTATTTGGAGACACAGTTATTTTCGGTGTAAGATAGGTGCACGGTTTGCGCCTCATGCACCATAGACTCAGAAACCATTGTGGAAGCACCCGATGTTACTCCTAGGTGAAGAGGCTCAAGTGGAATCTTGTTTGGGTCTGTTTAGAGATAGTTCTGATCTTGATGCAAGATAGGTGCACGGTTTGAATGGAACGTAGCATATGCTCAGAAATTAATTTGGACGCACCCAATGGAACTCCTAGATGATGTGTGTCATATGGAATCTTGCTTCCATCTTTTTGGAGAAAGTGTTAGTTTCGGTGCAAAATAGGTGCACGGTTTGCACCTAATGCACCAAAGGCTAAGAAACCATTTTGGACACACCTGATGGACATGTAGGTAAAGGCGCTCAAATTGAAAATAGGTTTGTTCTATTTTGAGAAGTGCCAATCTTGATGCAAGATAGGTGCACAGGTTGTGTGGCACGTACAATATGCTCGGAAATCAATTTGGATGCATCCGATAGAACTAGATGACGTGTGTCATATGGAATTTTACTTCCATCTATTTGGAGATAGTGTTAGTTTTGGTGCAAGATAGGTGCACGGTTTGCGCCTAATGCACCATAGGCAAAGAAACCATTTCGGACACACCTGTTGGTAGTTCTAGGTGAAGGGGCTCAAATGGAAGATTGGTTTGGTCTGTTTGAAGATAGTGCTAATCTTGACGCTAGATAGGAGCGTGGTTTGTGTGGAACATACCATATGCTTAGATATTAATTTGGACACCCAATACTAGATGATTGTGTCATGTGCAATCTTGCTTTAGTCCATTTGGAGAAAGTGTTTGTTTCGGTGCAAGATAGATGCACGGTTTGCGCCTAAGGCACCATAGTCTAACAAAACCATTTTGGACACACCTAATGGTACTCCTAGGTGAAGAGGTCAAGTGGAAGCTCGGTTTGGTTTGTTTGGAGATAGTGCTAATCTTGATGCAAGATAGGTGTACGGTTTGCATGGACCGTACCATATGCTCAGAAATTAATTTGGACACAAGTAATGAAACTCCTAGATAACGTGTGTCATATGCAGTCTCACTTCAGTATGTTTGGAGACAGTGTTAGTTTCGGTGCATGATAGGTGCACGGTATGCGCCTAAAGCACCATAGGCTAAGAAACCATTTTGGATGCACTCCATGTTACTCCTTGGTAAAGGGGCTTAAATGGAAGCTCAGTTTGGTTTGTTTGGAGATAGTGCTAATCTTGATGAAAGATAGGTGCACGGTTTTGCATGGAATGTACCATATGATTGGAAGTCAATTTGGATGCACCTGATAGAACTCCTAGATGACGTGTGTCATATGGAATCTCACTTTGGTCTGTTTGGAGACAGTGTTAGTTTTGGTGCAAGATAGGTGCACGGTTTGCACCTAATGCATCTTAGGCTAAGAAACCAGTTCGGATGCACCCGATGGTACTCCTAGATAAATGGGCTCAAGTGGAAGCTCAATTTTGTCTGTTTGGAGATAGTGCTAATCTTGATGCAAGATAGGGGCATGGTTTGCATGGAACGTACCATATGCTCAGAAATCAATTTGGATGCAACCGATAGAACTCCTAGATGACATGTGTCATATGCAATCTTGCTTCAGTCTGTTTGGAGACAGTGTTTGTTTCGGTGCATGATAGAAGCTCAGTTTGGTTTGTTTGGAGATAGTGCTAATCTTGATGCAAGATAGGTGCGTGGTTTGCATGGAACGTACCATATGCTCAGAAATCAATTTGGACGCAACCGATAGAACTCCTAGATGACATGTGTCATATGCAATCTCACTTTACTCTGTTTGGAGATAGTACTTGTTTTGGTGCATGACAGGTGCACGATTTGCACCTAATGCACCATACGCTAAGAAACCATTTTGGATGCACTCAATGTTACTCCAAGGTAAAGGGGCTTAAGTGGAAGCTCAGTTTCGTTTGTTTGGAGATAGTGCTAATCTTGATGCAAGATAGGTGCACGGTTTGCATGGAACGTACCATATACTCGGAAATCAATTTGGATGCACCCGATGGAACTCCTAGATGACATGTGTCATATGGAATCTCGCTTCAGTCTATCTAGGGAAAGTGTTAGTTTAGATGCAAGATAGGTGCACTATTTGCGCCTAATGCAACGGAGGCTAAGAAACCATTTTGGACACACCTAGTGGGCACACAGGTAAAGGCGGTCAAATGGAAAATAGGTTTGGTCTGTTTTGAGAAGTGCTAATCTTGATGCAAGATAGGTGCACAGGTTGCGTGGAACGTACCATATGCTCGGAAATCAATGAAGTATGTCATATGGAATTTTACTTCCCTCTATTTGGAGATATTGTTTGTTTTGGTGCAAGATAGGTGCACAGTTTGCGCCTAATGCACCATAGGCTAAGAAACCATTTCGGACACACCTGTTGGTACTTCTAGGTGAAGGGGCTCAAATGGAAGATTTGTTTGGTCTGTTTGGAGATAGTGCTAATCTTGTTGCTAGATAGGAGCATGGTTTGTGTGGAACAACCCTTATGCTCAGATTTTAATGTGGACACCCAATACTGGATGATGTGTGTCATGTCCAATCTCACTTCAGTCCGTTTGGAGACAGTGTTTATTTTGGTGCAAGATAGATGCACGGTTTACGCCTAAGGCACCATAGTCTAACAAAACCATTTTGGACACACCTAATGGTACTCCTAGGTGAAGAGGTTCAAGTGGAAGCTTGGTTTGGTTTGTTTGGAGATACTGCTAATCTTGATGCAAGACAGGTGCACGGTTTGCCTGGACCGTACCATATGCTCAGCTATTAATTTGGACGCAACCGATGAAACTCCTAGATAACGTGTGTCATATGCAAACTCACTTCACTCTGTTTGGAGATAGTGTGAGTTTTCGGTGCATGATAAGTGCACGGTATGCGCCTAATGCACCATAGGCTAAGCAACCATTTTGGATGCACTCGATGTTACTCCTAGGTAAAGGGTCTTAAATGGAAGCTCGGTTTGGTTTGTTTGGAGATAGTGCTAATCTTGATGAAAGATAGGTGCACGGATTTGTATGGAATGTACCATATGCTTGGAAGTCAATTTGGAAGCAGCTGATGGAAGTCCTAGATGACGTGTGTCATATGGAATCTCACTTCGGTCTATATAGAGACAGTGTTAGTTTCGGTGCAAGATAGGTGCACGGTTTGCACCTAATGCATCATAGGCTAAGAAACCAGTTTGGATGCACCCGATAGAAGTCCTAGATGACGTGTGTCATATGGAATCTTGCTTCGGTCTATTTGGAGACAGTGTTAGTTTTGGTGCAAAAACGGTTTGCACCTAATGCATCATAGGCTAAGAAACCAGTTTGGATGCACCCGATGGTACTCCTAGGTAAATGGGCTCATGTGGAAGCTCGATTTGGTCTGTTTAGAGATAGTGCTAATCTTGATGCAAGATAGGGGCACCGTTTTCATGGAACATACCACATGCTCGAAAATTAATTTGGATGCACCCGATAGAACTCCTTGATGACGTGTGTCATATGGAATCTTGCTTCGGTCTGTTTGGAGACAGTGTTAGTTTTGATGCATGATAGGTGCACGGTATGCACCTAATGCACCATAGGCTAAGAAACCATTTTGGATGCACTCGATGTTACTCCTAGGTAAAGGGGCTTAAATGGATGCTCGGTTTGTTTGTTTGGAGATAGTGCTAATCTTGATGAAAGATAGGTGCACAGTTTTGCATGGAATGTACCATATGCTTGGAAGTCAATTTGGATGCACCTGATGGAACTCCTAGATGATGTGTGTCATATGGAATCTCATTTCGGTCTGTTTGGAGACAGTGTTAGTTTTGGTGCAAGATAGGTGCACGGTTTGCACCTAATGCATCTTAGGCTAAGAAACCAGTTTGGATGCACCCGATGGTACTCCTAGATAAATGGGCTCAAGTGGAAGCTCAATTTTGTCTGTTTGGAGATAGTGCTAATCTTGATGCAAGATAGGGGCATGGTTTGCATGGAACGTACCATATGCTCAGAAATCAATTTGGATGCAAACGATAGAACTCCTAGATGACATGTGTCATATCCAATCTTGCTTCAGTCTGTTTGGAGACAGTGTTTGTTTCGGTGCATGATAGGTGCATGGTTTGCACCTAATGCACCATATGCTAATAAACCATTTTGGATGCACTCAATATTACTCCTAGGCAAAGGGGCTTAAGTGGAAGCTCAGTTTGGTTTGTTTGGAGATAGTGCTAATCTTGATGCAAGATAGGTGCGTGGTTTGCATGGAACGTACCATATGCTCAGAAATCAATTTGGACGCAACCGATAGAACTCCTAGATGACATGTGTCATATGCAATCTCACTTTACTCTGTTTGGAGATAGTATTTGTTTCGGTGCATGATAGGTGCACGGTTTGCGCCTAATGCACCATACGCTAAGAAACCATTTTGGATGCACTCAATGTTACTCCAAGGTAAAGGGGCTTAAGTGGAAGCTCAGTTTCGTTTGTTTGGAGATAGTGCTAATCTTGATGCAAGATAGGTGCACGGTTTGCATGGAACGTACCATATACTCGGAAATCAATTTGGATGCACCCGATGGAACTCCTAGATGACATGTGTCATATGGAATCTCGCTTCAGTCTATCTGGGGAAAGTGTTAGTTTAGATGCAAGATAGGTGCACTATTTGCGCCTAATGCAACGGAGGCTAAGAAACCATTTTGGACACACCTAGTGGGCACACAGGTAAAGGCGGTCAAATGGAAAATAGGTTTGGTCTGTTTTGAGAAGTGCTAATCTTGATGCAAGATAGGTGCACAGGTTGCATGGAACGTACCATATGCTCAGAAATCAATGAAGTGTATCATATGGAATTTTACTTCCCTCTATTTGGAGATAGTGTTAGTTTTGGTGCAAGATAGGTGCACGGTTTGCGCCTAATGCACCATAGGCTAAGAAACCATTTCGGACACACCTGTTGGTAATTCTAGGTGAAGGGGCTCAAATGGAAGATTGGTTTGGTCTGTTTGGAGATAGTGTTAATGTTGTTGCTAGAGAGGATCATGGTTTGTGTGGAACAAAACTTATGCTCAGATTTTAATGTGGACACCCAATACTGGATGATGTGTGTCATGTCCAATCTCACTTCAGTCCGTTTGGAGACAGTGTTTATTTTGGTGCAAGATAGATGCACGGTTTACGCCTAAGGCACCATAGTCTAACAAAACCATTTTGGACACACCTAATGGTACTCCTAGGTGAAGAGGTTCAAGTGGAAGCTTGGTTTGGTTTGTTTGGAGATACTGCTAATCTTGATGCAAGACAGGTGCACGGTTTGCATGGACCGTACCATATGCTCAGCTATTAATTTGGACGCAACCGATGAAACTCCTAGATAACGTGTGTCATATGCAAACTCACTTCACTCTGTTTGGAGATAGTGTGAGTTTTCGGTGCATGATAAGTGCACGGTATGCGCCTAATGCACCATAGGCTAAGCAACCATTTTGGATGCACTCGATGTTACTCCTAGGTAAAGGGTCTTAAATGGAAGCTCGGTTTGGTTTGTTTGGAGATAGTGCTAATCTTGATGAAAGATAGGTGCACGGATTTGTATGGAATGTACCATATGCTTGGAAGTCAATTTGGAAGCAGCTGATGGAAGTCCTAGATGACGTGTGTCATATGGAATCTCACTTCGGTCTATATAGAGACAGTGTTAGTTTCGGTGCAAGATAGGTGCACGGTTTGCACCTAATGCATCATAGGCTAAGAAACCAGTTTGGATGCACCCGATAGAAGTCCTAGATGATGTGTGTCATATGGAATCTTGCTTCGGTCTATTTGGAGACAGTGTTAGTTTTGGTGCAAAAACGGTTTGCACCTAATGCATCATAGGCTAAGAAACCAGTTTGGATGCACCCGATGGTACTCCTAGGTAAATGGGCTCACGTGGAAGCTCGATTTGGTCTGTTTAGAGATAGTGCTAATCTTGATGCAAGATAGGGGCACCGTTTTCATGGAACATACCATATGCTCGAAAATTAATTTGGATGCACCCGATAGAACTCCTTGATGACGTGTGTCATATGGAATCTTGCTTCGGTCTGTTTGGAGACAGTGTTAGTTTTGATGCATGATAGGTGCACGGTATGCACCTAATGCACCATAGGCTAAGAAACCATTTTGGATGCACTCGATGTTACTCCTAGGTAAAGGGGCTTAAATGGATGCTCGGTTTGTTTGTTTGGAGATAGTGCTAATCTTGATGAAAGATAGGTGCACAGTTTTGCATGGAATGTACCATATGCTTGGAAGTCAATTTGGATGCACCTGATGGAACTCCTAGATGATGTGTGTCATATGGAATCTCATTTCGGTCTGTTTGGAGACAGTGTTAGTTTTGGTGCAAGATAGGTGCACGGTTTGCACCTAATGCATCTTAGGCTAAGAAACCAGTTTGGATGCACCCGATGGTACTCCTAGATAAATGGGCTCAAGTGGAAGCTCAATTTTGTCTGTTTGGAGATAGTGCTAATCTTGATGCAAGATAGGGGCATGGTTTGCATCGAACGTACCATATGCTCAGAAATCAATTTGGATGCAACCGATAGAACTCCTAGATGACATGTGTCATATCCAATCTTGCTTTAGTCTGTTTGGAGACAGTGTTTGTTTCGGTGCATGATAGGTGCATGGTTTGCACCTAATGCACCATATGCTAATAAACCATTTTGGATGCACTCAATGTTACTCCTAGGCAAAGGGGCTTAAGTGGAAGCTCAGTTTGGTTTGTTTGGAGATAGTGCTAATCTTGATGCAAGATAGGTGCACGGTTTGCATGGAACGTACCATATGCTCAGAAATCAATTTGGACGCAACCGATAGAACTCCTAGATGACATGTGTCATATGCAATCTCACTTTACTCTGTTTGGAGATAGTATTTGTTTCGGTGCATGATAGGTGCACGGTTTGCGCCTAATGCACCATACGCTAAGAAACCATTTTGGATGCACTCAATGTTACTCCAAGGTAAAGGGGCTTAAGTGGAAGCTCAGTTTGGTTTGTTTGGAGATAGTGCTAATCTTGATGCAAGATAGGTGCACGGTTTGCATGGAACGTACCATATACTCGGAAATCAATTTGGATGCACCCGATGGAACTCCTAGATGACATGTGTCATATGGAATCTCGCTTCAGTCTATCTGGGGAAAGTGTTAGTTTAGATGCAAGATAGGTGCACTATTTGCGCCTAATGCAACGGAGGCTAAGAAACCATTTTGGACACACCTAGTGGACACATAGGTAAAGGCGGTCAAAAGGAAAATAGGTTTGGTCTGTTTTGAGAAGTGCTAATCTTGATGCAAGATAGGTGCACAGGTTGCATGGAACGTACCATATGCTCAGAAATCAATGAAGTGTGTCATATGGAATTTTACTTCCCTCTATTTGGAGATAGTGTTAGTTTTGGTGCAAGATAGGTGCACGGTTTGCGCCTAATGCACCATAGGCTAAGAAACCATTTCGGACACACCTGTTGGTAATTCTAGGTGAAGGGGCTCAAATGGAAGATTGGTTTGGTCTGTTTGGAGATAGTGCTAATCTTGTTGCTAGATAGGATCATGGTTTGTGTGGAACAAAACTTATGCTCAGATTTTTAATGTGGACACCCAATACTGGATGATGTGTGTCATGTCCAATCTCACTTCAGTCCGTTTGGAGACAGTGTTTATTTTGGTGCAAGATAGATGCACGGTTTACGCCTAAGGCACCATAGTCTAACAAAACCATTTTGGACACACCTAATGGTACTCCTAGGTGAAGAGGTTCAAGTGGAAGCTTGGTTTGGTTTGTTTGGAGATACTGCTAATCTTGATGCAAGACAGGTGCACGGTTTTCATGGACCGTACCATATGCTCAGCTATTAATTTGGACGCAACCGATGAAACTCCTAGATAACGTGTGTCATATGCAAACTCACTTCACTCTGTTTGGAGATAGTGTGAGTTTTCGGTGCATGATAAGTGCACGGTATGCGCCTAATGCACCATAGGCTAAGCAACCATTTTGGATGCACTCGATGTTACTCCTAGGTAAAGGGTCTTAAATGGAAGCTCGGTTTGGTTTGTTTGGAGATAGTGCTAATCTTGATGAAAGATAGGTGCACGGATTTGTATGGAATGTACCATATGCTTGGAAGTCAATTTGGGAGCAGTTGATGGAAGTCCTAGATGACGTGTGTCATATGGAATCTCACTTCAGTCTATATAGAGACAGTGTTAGTTTCGGTGCAAGATAGGTGCACGGTTTGCACCAAATGCATCATAGGCTAAGAAACCAGTTTGGATGCACCCGATAGATGTCCTAGATGACGTGTGTCATATGGAATCTTGCTTCGGTCTATTTGGAGACAGTGTTAGTTTTGGTGCAAAATAGGTGCACGGTTTGCACCTAATGCATCATAGGCTAAGAAACCAGTTTGGATGCACCCGATGGTACTCCTAGGTAAATGGGCTCATGTGGAAGCTCGATTTGGTCTGTTTAGAGATAGTGCTAATCTTGATGCAAGATAGGGGCACCGTTTTCATGGAACATACCATATGCTCGAAAATTAATTTGGATGCACCCGATAGAACTCCTTGATGACGTGTGTCATATGGAATCTTGCTTCGGTCTATTTGGAGACAGCGTTATTTTCGGTGCAAGATAGGTGCACGGTTTGCACCTAATGCACCATAGACTCAGAAACCATTGTGGAAGCACCGAGTGATACTATTAGGTGAAGAGGCTCAAGTGGAAGCTCGGTTTGGTCTGTTTAGAGATAGTGCTAATCTTGATGCAAGATAGGTGCACGGTTTGCATGGAACATATCATATGCTCGGAAATCAACTTAGACGCACCTGATGGAACTCCTAGATGACGTGTCATATGGAATCTTGCTTCGGTCTATTTGGAGAAAGTGTTAGTTTCGGTGCAAGATAGGTGCACGGATTGTGCCTAATGCACCGGAGACTAAGAAACCATTTTGGACACACCTGATGGACACATAGGTAAAGAGGCTCAAGTGGAAAATAGGTTTGGTCTGTTTTGAGAAGTGTTAATCTTGATGCAAGATAGGTCCACAGGTTGCGTGGAATGTACCATATACTCAGAAATCAATTTGGATGCACCTGATGGAACTAGATGACGTGTGTCATATGGAATTTTACTTTGCACCATTTAGAGATAGTGTTAGTTTTGGTGCAAGATAGGTGCATGGTTTGCACCTAATGCACCATAGGCTAAGAAAGCATTTCAGATACACCTGAAGGTACTACCAGGTGAAGGAGCTCAAATGGAAGATCGGTTTGTTCTGTTTGGAGATAGTGCTAATCTTGACGCAAGATAGGAGCATGGTTTGTGTGGAACATAGCATATGCTCAGATATTAATTTGGACACCCAATACTAGATGATGTGTGTCATGTGCAATCTCGCTTTGGTCCGTTTGGAGACAGTGTTAGTTTCGGTGCAAGATAGATGCACAGTTTGTGCCTAATGAACCAAAGTCTAACAAAACCATTTTGAACACACCTGATGGTTCTCCTAGGTGAAGAGGCTCAAATGGAAGCTCAGTTTGGTCTGTTTGGAGATAGTGCTAATCCTGATGCAAGATAGGTGCATGGTTTGCATGGAATGTAGCATATACTCAGAAATCAATTTGGACGCAACTGATAGAAATCCTAGATGACGTGTGTCATATGCAATCTCACATCAGTCTGTTTGGAGAAAGTGTTTGTTTCGGTTCATGATAGGTGCACAGTTTGCGCCTAATGGACCATAGGCTAAGAAACCATTTTGGATGCACTCAATATTACTCCTAGGTAAAGGGGCTTAAGTGGAAGCTCAGTTTGGTTCGTTTGGAGATAGTGCTAATCCTGATGCAAGATAGGTGCACGGTTTGCACGGAACGTACTATATACTCGGAAATCAATTTGGATGCACCCGATGGAACTCCTAGATGACATGTGTCATATGGAATCTCGCTTCGGTCTGTTTGGAGAAAGTGCTAGTTTCGCTGCAAGATAGGTGCACGGTTTGCGCCTAATGCAACGGAGGCTAAGAAACCATTTTGGACACACCTGATGGACACGTAGGTAAAGGCGCTCAAATGGAAAAATAGGTTTGGTCTTTTTTGAGAAGTGTTAATCTTGATGCAAGATAGGTGCACAGGTTGCGTGGAACGTACCATATGTTCGGAAATCAATTTGGATGCACCCAATGGAACTAGATGACATGTTCCATATGGAATTTTACTTCCCTCCATTTGGAGATAGTGTTAGTTTTGGTGCAAGATAGGTGCACGGTTTGCGCCTAATGCACCATAGGCTAAGAATCCATTTCGAACACAACTGTTGGTACTCGTAGGTGAAGGGGCTCAAATGGAAGATTGGTTTGGTCTATTTGGAGATAGTGCTAATCTTGACGCTAGATAGGAGCATGGTTTGTGTGGAAAATACCGTATGCTTAGATATTAATTCTGACACCCAATACTGGATGATGTGTGTCATATGCAATCTCGCTTCGGTCCATTTGGAGACAGTGTTTGTTTCGATGCAAGATAGATGCACGGTTTACGCTTAAGGCACCATAGTCTAACAAAACCATTTTGGACACACCTAATGGTACTCCTAGGTGAAGAGGCTCAAGTGGAAGCTTGGTTTGGTTTGTTTGGAGATAGTTCTAATCTTGATGCAAGATAGGTGCACTGTTTGCATGGACCGTACCCTATGCTCAGAAATCAATTTGGACGCAACTGATGAAACTCCTAGATAACGTGTGTCGTATGCAATCTCACTTCAGTCTGTTTGGAGACAGTGTTAGTCTCGATGCATGATAGGTGCACGGTATGCGCCTAATGCACCATATGCTAAGAAACCATTTTGGATGCACTCAATGTTACTCCTAGGGAAAGGGGCTTAAATGGAAGCTCGGTTTGGTTCGTTTGGAGATAGTGCTAATCTTGATGAAAGATAGGTGCACGGTTTTGCATGGAATGTACCATATGCTTGGAAGTAAATTTAGATGCACCTGATGGAACTCCTAGATGACGTGTGTCATATGGAATCTCACTTCGGTCTATTTGGAGACTGTTAGTTTTGATGCAAGATAGGTGCACGGTTTGCACCTAATGCATCTATTGGTACCCCTTATCATATAATTATAAACATCATTTTAATAAGTAAAATAAATAGATGGTAGGGCTTTTAACTAACCTTTCCACAAGTTTTGTTGTGAATGTGAATTTCAGGAATGACACATGAAAAGGTGCAAAAGACACGAGAAAGCGCAATTCGAGAAAGCGTATTCAGAAAAGGCACAAATCAAGATAAAATGGAAAAGCCCACCAAAACACCGAACCAAATCCATCCGCCAAAGTGGGGGGTGCGGCCGCACCACTAGTGGCCCCCCTGGCCACAGCCTTCAGGAGGAACGTGCGAGGCGGTTTCCTAAGGACGGTTCCACCTACGATCAACGCAGATGGAAAGTGGAAACCGCCCTTGGAGGTCGGTTTTCGACCTTTCGATGTAGGGATCGCCCTTTTTGCATATAGCCCCCTCCTCTTGGGCTATAAAAGAGAGGGAGAGTACCCCCCATAACACACACCATCATTTGGAGCCTCTCACCTCACATTCCTCTTGTATTCTTTAGATTAGTTTTAGTGGTAGAGCAAGGCAAGAGCTAGCAAGTAGAACTTGTTTCTTTGGAAGAAGAAGAACACCTCGGTATGAATACAATATAGTTCTCTTTCATGTTCAAGTTCTTATCTTATTTATATAGCAATGCATATGAACTAGAGTATAGTCTTGTTCATGTTATGATCATGATATATGAACTAGCATATAGTTTATGTGTTATGTTCTTGACATGTTCATCATTGTTCTTAATCATTCATCAAGTTAGTATGAATAGAGGAAGAACTAGGGATGAGATGACGGTTCGTTGGGCTGTGGTGGCTGCTCCTAACTTAGCCTGTCACTCTGAACGAGTGAGGTCCATGGGGTTTAGGAGTTGTTTCCAATTACACGGGCGTGGTGCTCGGGTATGCGGAGATCAGCGGATATGCGGGTATCTTTCGGGCAGAGGGGTAGGTGGCAGCGTAGTGACAGCCCTGTCCATCCTTTGTAATCCCCCATCAGGTATTCCGGTAGGAGTTCTGTAAAGTCTCTATCGGCTAGGATGTCCAACTGCGGGGATCTCCCTGTCATCCCAGACTTGGTTCTGATGCTAGACATGATAGTTAGATGTTTACTAACAGTTCTTTGCATAGCTATATACGACCAATGCCTGCTCAGTTAGATATATTCTTTTCTTTATTTTATCTTTTATCCTTGAGGTTGGCTCAGATGTGTGTCCACTATCCTTGAACTATGATTTACCCCTGTCTATGCTATGTTTACCTATGCATTCAATTAGTAATCATGTTTATACCAAAGCTAGATGCATTCGTCCTGCCTTCCTACGGAAATTATAAATAACGATACCCACTCACGGGTTGAAATGCTACAATGATAGTTTCGTGCGCTTGTGGATTTATCCTTATTGAACTATCGATTGGTGTACCTAAGTACCGTTACTTAAGATTGTAATCCTCATGTATGCCCCAACAGCGCCGTGCAACAGTATTGCATATCGCAAGTAAGGATGGTTAGGAAGGCCGATCTGGATGTTCTAATCATCAGTACCAGACTGCATTACTTAGGCCAGAGTCGTACAGATCGAGAGTTACCTTTCTAACATAATGGTGGTTAGGAATGTCAATCTCGACATTTCTGGTGTCGTTGCTAAGGATAGATTTATAGTCTATCTTTAGTAGTGACACTAAGAAATGCCAACAAGCATTTCTGGCACCGTTGCCGGCGAAGGCAAAAGGAAATAAAAACATCTAGCTTGGCAATAAACATTGATTAGCAAATGGTAACCATAGTTTAGGTAGGTTAACTTCGCTTGTTTTCTTCCTCTTTTTATTGGAAAGAAAATAGGATAGTGTATGAATGGCTTGACCTGTCGAACAACTTCATCAACAATCCGTTGGCACTCCTAAGGAAGAACAGGTCCCGGACCGCTTCTTCTTCTGCTACTCCACTGACAAACAAACCATTCGCCCTTGCATCATCCAATACGATCATCATGGCCAAGTCACTCCGCGATTACTCAACCCCTACTATTGCTAACATGCCCGTTGGGCCCTTGTCAATATTGGGAATGGAAACTTCAAGCTCCGTACTGGCCTCATCAAGATGATACAGGCAAGCCAGTTCCATGGTTTGCCACAAGAGGACGCAAATGCTCATCTTCAACACTTCCTTGAGTTGTGCGACACCATCATCATCAAAGACGTCGCATCAACTAGCATCAAGTTTTGCCTATTTCCTTTCTCCCTTGTGGGGAAAGTGAAACAGTGGTTCTACAAGAGCAAGGTAGCTGTCAACACATGGGACAAATGTTCCACAGCGTTCCTCGTCAAGTTCTTCCCCTTGAGCAAAACCAGTGCTCTAAGGAGGGAGATATCCAACTTCCAGCAAACATCACTCGAGTCCATCCCTGAAGCATGGGAAAGGCTGCAGGACCTTGTCCGAGCCTGTCCCCACCATGGAATGAAAGATTGGCTTGTGCTCTAGAACTTTTATGAGGGCCTGACAACCATATCAATGGAGCACCTTAACGCCACAACTGGAGGGGCATTCCTCTCCCTCACCATCAAGAATGGCACCACACTCATCAAAAAGATTGTGGCAAACCAAAGTTGGGGAGAAGGAAGAGAAACACAAGACGGCATGCATTCCGTGAAGGAGACAGGATTGCTTGCTGCAAAAGTAGACCTCCGAATAAAGAGGTTGGACGACCATGCCACCAAGCTCACAAAAGGCACCGTCCAAACCATGGGCTCACACATGAAGTGTGAAGTCTGTGGAGATGTTGGCCATTTGGGGAACAACTGTCCCAAAACTCAGGAAGAAACATCCTACATCAACGATGGGTTTCGCCAACATCATCAACCAGGTAATAATGGGTGGAACAATCATAACCACCCACAAGGTAATTCTTCCAACTTCAATACGAATTACGATTTCAATCATCTTTCCTTGAGAAGCTTCGTTTTAGAGCAACCTGAGTTTAATGCATATCTTGCTAAAAACTTTCCTTCAATGATAGAATGTTTGAATCTAAAAATGCTAAGCTTGAAACTCTGTCTTCTTTTGTTGAACGTCGGCTTAGTTTCAATAAAATGATAAAAACCTAGTTGCTCAAATTGTTGTTTCATTTCCTGTCAACAATACGGGAAATATCTTGGGGCAACCCAAGGTTTCTCCCAAGTTTGTTCATGTAGCTGCAGAGCAATGAAGAGGAGGAAGTCCTGCCAACAGACTATAAATGTTGAGCCCTTGCCGAAGGTCATCGGTAGTTATCTAAAAAAACAACTAGCTCAATTTGCCTCTTGCATATGTTTTTCAATGCGGTAATCATGAGCGAAGGTAAGATCCCTTGTGATCTACCAGATCATAACCATGCATGAGAAATTAGAAGCACGGGGTACAACCCTGACCCTTTCGCATTGAAGCTAGCTTGGGAGGAGCGCACAACAAGGTAAGATGTATCTATGATTCCATATCATTATGTTGCCTTGCAAAAAAATGATAATAAAATAAATGTTAAAAAATAATAATAACTTTCCTTTTCAATAAATGCAAGGACATGTTATCATGTTAGTACGCACCTTTGGGTATTCTTGTTACTAACTCTTTCAGGTTAAGATCAAGAATTGTCATACACAACTTGAGAACATGTAGCAACATCAACAACAAACCTTGTTGCTCTTGAGGAGTGGGACACACTCACAAGGAGACCCTGACCCAATCCACTTGACTTTATTACAAAAGTTCAAGTGTGGGGGAAGACGGTGAGACTCCCAACTCCCACTCGCACCAAGGGTCATTCATGACAATGAATGATAGTCAATGTTGCCTTGCTAAAAAAAGAGATGCATCAAAGTTAAAAAAAGAGAAAAAAAGAGATGCATCGAAGTTAAAAAAGGAGAAAAAAAGAGATGCGTCGAAATATATATATATATTAAAAAAAAAGGGGAGTTTACTCCTATACACCTTGTTGCTAACAATAAGGCCAAAGGTCCACATACACTAGTTGTGTGTGATCCGACCTGATGGTTCACCTGAGTGGGAGCATGCACGACCATGCCACCGATGCAACATCTTCAAAAGAAATCCACCTATGCTGCCAGTAAGAGCACTTAGGTATGCAAAAGATAATAAATGTTCACCAACACTTTAGCTCATATTTGTCCCTACATGATCATTCAAATTCTTGCTTCCCTATTTATGACTTTTACTCTAAGTTTGGGTGTACCTACTTGAGTGCTCATGTAGTACATTCATAGGCCTTTTCAAATTAAGCATGGTGCTTAGGTTGAAATTGCCTTCTTTAGTCAAGTTTTGACATGGTGTTGAAATTTGATTAATGAAATTCGAGTGTTTTCATAAACAATGGTAGTAATCTGATCTTGAGATAAATCTTGGCTTTGTTTCCATTGCTTTGTTTATCCTAAGCCTTGTTTAAGCTCTAAAGGTTGGTTGAGCTAGTTTCAAAAAATAGATTTTTTTTTAATTTTTGTTTCCTTGACCTTTTAACCAATAAGTCTCTTGCCTGTTGTAGCGTTTTGTTTTCTTTTCTTTGTTATACTAAAAACAGGTACAAAAATAAGTGTGGGGGAGATCTCTCGCGCATAACTCAAAACAAACTCGAGATCTCCCCAACACGTTGCACAAACATCGAGCTCATCATGCAGAAGGACAAGATAAATGACTTCCATCAAGGCCTTCATCTTCAACGCTGGTTTGTGCAACTGTACCCTTGCTTAAAACAAATAAATAAATAAAATATTTGTTTATCTTGTGCACTTGTTTTCTCGATATATTTTCGTGACTAACCAAGACAGGAAAGAAAACAAGTGTGGGGGAAGGACTCTTCAATTCAACTGCATTTCGGTTTGTGCATTTTTCTCCCCCTTTCACAAGTCAAAAATATTTTTCAAAAGAAAAAGTTTAAATGATGTACCCTTCATACTCCATCAAACATGTCTCCTATGTTCAAATAAGTTTTTACATACTTTTTATTCTTAGCTAATATCCCTAGAGGTTTATGAACACTGTTTATAGGGACCCCATTTTATCTAAGTAATTGATGTATGTGATATAGTAGGATGACATGAAGCTTGCTAGTTTTTGCAAAGTACTTGGGATTTCTTTTACAAAAAAAAATTCAATGGCACATTTCTTGAATGATCAAGCTTTATTCCTACCATAGCCAAATATTTACCCTTCATGATGAAACCTTCTACATATGCTGCTTACTCTGTGTTGAGTTTGGTCAAATTTTTGGACCGCTGTCGAGAGATGTTTCATGCCTCCAAGATTAGAATTCACTTGCACCCACCAAATAAAGCTGACTCTCACACTGAGAAGTCGTGCACAACATGCTTTTTCCATCCACCCAAAAATACGCCAACTCTTACACTGAGAGTTGCGCCCATATATCCACCAAATAAAAATGCCAATATCTCACCTTGAGAATTGCACATTCAGTTACATTCCTTGCATTTGTTATAATAAAGCTCTCTTTCATTTTCGCTAAAAGCAGAGGAATGGGCTATAGTAAAAAAATATTGTTATATTATAGCCCATGTCCTTCAAAGTTTTCCGTCTCATTCAAAAGAGAGTCATGATGCAAGGAGTGCCCCAAAAAAATATAAAGTAGTGATTGGTTTCCACCAAAAATTCACCACACTTGCACATTCTGATCTAAGGGTATGACGCACTCCCTCCGGTACGGTCCTGTGTTTGACTCGACAACATATGCAGGGTAAGTAAGTTCCACTACTATCATACCTACCCAAAACTCCAGATATGCCTTTTAGAGGTAGGATAATCAAAAAGAAGGCATCAACTCTCTATGCCTTGGTAAGGAACCACTCACATATATGAGCGACTTGAGAGCATCATTCAAGAAACATATGCTATCTTTATTTTTCAAAATCATGCAAAACGCCAAGTTTCTACGCAAGGACTATGTAAGAGGATTTGAATCCAGGCTATTCCATGTTTCAATTACCCAAGATAGCTTGGTAGACACTTTGAAGTTCATAAATCCAGGTGAAGCTTGGAATAACCTGTATGCAGATTCTTTTGACAAGGAAGATGAACCCATTTGGTCCTTAGTTCCTTCACTCGAGGACGAGCAAAGGACCAAGTGTGGGGGAGTTGTTGGTACCCATTATCCTATAATTATAAACATCATTTTAATAAGTAAAATAAATAGATGGTAGAGCTTTTAACTAACCTTTCCACAAGTTTTGTTGTGAATGTCAATTTTAGGAATGACACATGGAAAGGTGCAAAAGACATGAGAAAGCGCAATTCGAGAAAGCGTATTCAGAAAAGGCACAAATCAAGATAAAATGGGAAAGCCCACCAAAACACCGAACCAAATCCATCCGTAACCACGGGGGAAGTCTAGGCCCAGAGCAGAGCCCACCACCAGAAGGCGGTTGGCAAACGCCACCGTGGGGGGTGTGGCCGCACCAGGGTGCGGCCGCACCACTGGTGGGCCCTCCTGGCCACAGCCTTCTAGAGGAACGTGTGAGGTGGTTTCCTAAGGACGGTTCCACCTACGATCAATGCAGATGGAAAGTGGAAACCGCCCTTGGAGGTCGATTTTGGACCTTTCTATGTAGGGATCGCCCTTTTTGCATAGAGCCCCCTCCTCTTGGGCTATAAAAGAGAGGGAGAGCGCCCCCCCATAGCACACACCATCATTTGGAGCCTCTCTGTCACACCCTGGCTTTTAAAATAAAGGAGATAGAGTTCGGGAAGATAGAGTTCAGCGTTGTGGACTCGATGCGAGGCTCGAGGCGGTGACGGTTGGCCCGTACGACGCTACGCGCGATGGCGCCATGGATGGCGGCCGCGAACTCGCCGGAGTTCGGCCAGAAGGCGCTACAACAGGGGGCGAAAAGCTAAGGCGAGGGTACAGGAGAGTTCCTCACCTCCTTGCGAACCTCGGGGTGGCGTTCTTGTCGACGGAGATGTAGAGGAGATGGAGAACGACGGCGGCGGAACCTCGGCTCAGCGGCTATGGCGACGGCAAGGTGCGGCTGGGGCTTAGGGAGGAGGCGGCGGTGCCCTAGGGTTAGGCGGGCGTGCGGCGCATAGGGCTAAGCCCTTTTTATGGGCGCGGGCATCCTCGGGGTGCGCGCTCGGGGCTCGAATCGACGGCGGCAGCGCTCCCCGTGCGATGCGGGAGGTAGGGGATGACCCCTCCCCGCTGACGCGTGGGGCCGGGGCGTCAGCGGCTCGGGCGCGGGCTGGCAGGTGGGGCCTGCCTGGCAGTGGCTGCGCGCAGGGAGAAGGGGAAGGTGGGCTTGCGCACTGTCGCTGGGCCGAGGCCCAAGTGGGAGGCGGGAGCAGGCCATGGCTAGGAGCTGGGCCGGAGAAGGGGGGGACGGCCCAGAGAGAAAGGAAACCCTTTTTCTTTTTATAAAAAAAATGATTTGTAAACTACTTTACTAAACCAATTTGAAAACCCTTTTAAATCCTAATTTGAGATTATTTAAGAGCTTGTTTTCCTTACTACTTTTAGAACAAAACATATTTTCTTAATAACACATTTTTAAATTGTTTTTCAACTCAATTATAAATTAGTTTTCAAAAAGGACTTTTAGTGTTTTATTTTTCCGAAAACCGAAAGGACCTAATCGTGGCTCGCTAGAAATTTTATAATTCATTTTTTTCACACAGAAGCTAAACAAAGCTAGGGCACAAAGCACACAACATCAAATAAAACACCCTCCGCTTAATTTATTTAATGTTTTAAAAATTCCACATTTTTCTCCTTTTATAATAACAACAATGAATAAAATCTTGGAATATTTTATAAAAAATTTAAATCCTTATTTAATTTAGTATTTTCCAATAACAATCCAAAATTAAAAAATTTGGAGTGTTATACTCTCACCTCACATTCCTCTTGTATTCTTCATATTAGTTTTAGTGTAGAGCAAGGCAAGAGCTAGAAGGTAGAACTTGTATCTTTGGAAGAAGAAGAACACCTCAGTATGAATACAATACAGTTCTTTTCATGTTCAAGTTTCTTATCTTATTTATATATATAGCAATGCATATGAACTAGAGTATAGTCTTGTTCATGTTATGATCATGATATATGAACTAGCATATAGTTTATGTGTTATGTTCTTGACATGTTCATCATTGTTCTTAATCGTTCATCAAGTTAGTATGAATAGAGGAAGAACTAGGGATGAGATGATGGTTCATTGGGCTGTGGTGGCTGCTCCTAACTTAGCCTCTCACTCCGAAGGGGTGGGGTCCATGGGGGTTAGGAGTTGTTTCCAATTACATGGGCATGGTGCTCGGGTATGCGGAGATCAGCAGATATGTGGGTATCTTTCGGGCAGAGGGGTAGGTGGCAGGGTAGTGACAGCCCTATCCATCCTTTGTAATCCCCCACGATCAGGTATTCCGATAGGAGTTCTATAAAGTCTCTATCGGCTGGGATGTCCAGCTGCGGGGATCTCCCTGTCATCCCAGACTTGGTTATCATGCTAGACATGCTAGTTAGATGTTTACTAACAGTTCTTTGCATAGCTATATACGACCAATGCCTGCTCAGTTAGATATATTCTTTTCTTTATTTTATCTTTTATCCTTGAGGTTGGCTCAGATGTGTGTCCACTATCCTTGAACTATGATTTACCCCTGTCTATGCTATGTTTACCGAGGCTCAAGTGGAAGCTTGGTTCGGTCAGTTTGGAGATAGTGCTAATCGTTATGCAAGATAGGTGCATGGTTTGCATGGAACATACCATATGCTTGGAAATCAATTTGAATGCACCTGATGGAACTCCTTGATGACGTGTGTCATACGAAATCTAGCTTCGGTCCATTTGGAGACATTGTTAGTTTCGGTGCAAGATAGGTGCACAGTTTGCACCTAATGCACCATAGTCTAAGAAACCATTTTGGACGCACTTGTTGCTACTCCTAGGTGAAGGGGCTCAAGTGGATGCTCGGTTTGGTCTATTTGGGGATAGTGCTAATCTTGATGCAAGATAGGTGCACGGTTTGCATGGAACATACCAAATGCTTGGAAATCAATCTAGACGCACATGATGGAACTCCTAGATGACGTGTGTCATATGAAATCTTGCTTCGGTCTATTTGGAGACAGTGTTAGTTTCGGTGCAATATAGGTGCACAGTTTGCGCCTAATGCAGCATAGGCTAAGAAACAATTTTGGACGCATTATTTGGTAGTCCAGGGTGAAGAGTGTCAAGTGGAAGCTTGGTTTGGTCAGTTTGGAGATAGTGCTAATCCGTATGCAAGGTAGGTCCATGGTTTACATGGAACATACCATATGCTTGAAAATCAATTTGGATGTACCCAATGGAACTCCTTGATGATTTGTGTCATATGGAATCTCCCTTTGGTCCATTTGGAGACATTGTTAGTTTCGGTGCAAGATAGGTGCACAGTTTGCACCTAATGCACCATAGTCTAAGAAACCATTTTGTACGCACTTGTTGGTACTCCTAGGTGAAGGGGCTCAAGTGGATGCTCGATTCGGTTTGTTTGGAGATAGTGCTAATCTTGATGCAAGATAGGTGCACGGTTTGCATGGAACATACCCAATGCTTGGAAATCAATCTGGACGCACATGATGCAACTCCTAGATGACGTGTTTCATACGAAATCTTGCTTCGGTCCGTTTGGAGACAGTGTTAGTTTCGGTGCAAGATAGGTGCAAGGTTTGCACATAATGCAACATAGGCTAAGAAACCATTTTGGACGCACCCGATGGTACTCATAGGTAAAAAGGCTCAAGTGAAAGCTCAGTTTGGTTTATTTTGAGAGTGCTAATCTTGATGCAAGATAGATGTACAGTCTGCATGGAACATACCATAGGCTTACAAATTAATTTGGACACCCGATACAACTCCTTGATGATGTGTGTCATATGGAATCTCGCTTTGCTGTGCTTAGAGACAGTATTAGTTTTGGTGCAAGATATGTGCACGGTTTGCGCCTAATGCACCAAAGTCTAAGAAACCATTTTGGAAGCACCTGTTGGTACTCCTAGGTGAAGAGGCTCAAGTGGAGGCTCGGTTCGGTCTGTTTAGAGATAGTGCTAATCTCGATGCAAGATAGGTGCACGATTTGGATGGAACATACCATATGCTCAGAAATCAATTTGGACACACCAGATGGAACTCCTACATGACATGTGTCATATGAAATCTCACTTCGGTCCATTTAGAGACACTGTTAGTTTCGGTGCAAGTAGGTGCAGGGTTTGCACCTAATGCACTATAGGATAAGAAACTATTTTGGACACACCCGATGGTACTCCTATGTCAAGGGGCTCAAGTGAAATCTCGGTATGGTTTATTTGGAGATAGTGCTAATCTTGATGCAAGATAGATGCACGGTTTGCATGGAACATATGATATGCTTAGAAATACATTAGGACGCACTTGATATAACTCCTTGATGATGTGTGTCATATGGAATCTTGCTTCGGTTCGTTTAGAGAAAGTGTTAGTTTTGGTAGAAGATATGTGCACGGTTTACGCCTAATGCACCATAGGCTAAGAAACCATTTTAGATGCACCCAATGGTACTCGTAGTTGAAGAGGCTCAAGTGGAGGCTTGATTTGGTATGTTCAGATATAGTGCTAATCTTGATGCAAGATAGTTGCACAGTTTGCATAGAACCTACCATATGTTCAAAAATCAATTTGGACGCACCCAATAGAACTACTAGATGACGTGTGTCATGTGGAATCTCGCTTCAGTCTGTTTGGAGACAATGTTAGTTTCGGTGCAAGATAAGTGCATGGATTGTGCCTAATGCACCATAGTCTAAGAAACCATTTGTGACGCACCTATTTGTACTCCTAGATGAAGAGGCTCAAGTGGAAGCTCGGTTCGGTCTGTTTGGAGATAGTGCTAATCTTGATGCAAGATAGGTGCACGGTTTGCATGAAACATACCATATGCTTGGAAATCAATTTGGATGCACCCAATGGAACTCCTTGATAACATGTGTCATATGCAATCTCGCTTTGGTCTGTTTAGAAATAGTGTTAGTTTTGGTGCAACATATGTGCATGGTTTGCGCCTAATGCACCATATTCTAAGAAACCATTTTGGAAGCACCTGTTGGTACTTCGGTGAAGAGGCTCAAGTGGAAGCTCGGTTTGATCTGTTTGGAGATAGTGCTAATCTTGGTGCAAGATAGGTGCATGATTTGCAAGAACTTACCATATGCTTGGAAATCAATCTGGACGCACATGATGGAACTCCTAGATAACGTGTGTCATACAAAATCTTGCTTCGGTCTGTTTGGAGACTGATGAGGACATCAACACCAGCGATACATCCTCTCCAACACAACCTATAGCTGGTCCTCTTACTCGTGCTCGTGTTCGTCAACTTAATAATCAAGTGAGTTCCTTGATAAGCTCGTGTCCATCTTGTTTAGACAATGGAAACGCGTGCACTCTTGTTTTGATTTGGAACCAAGGAGAAGACCGAAAGGGAGAAGGACTCACGCTCGCTGGATTCGGACAGCAGCAAAGCACCAACTTGTGACCGTTACCACCGTTGCATACGGATTTGGATTCAGGAGCTTCAGGACTTGTTGGAAAGCTTATCAAGTCTACTTTCATATGAATCAAGTCCCACATCAATACCTGTTCGGCAGCAGTGGCAATGATCCAATTACCGTCGATAGGTCATGCTGTCCAGGGTGCTGCGTCACCTCATTTTGGGCTGATGGCCCATGTATCAAGTTGGGCCCATTAGGGACGTGTCCTAGGGTTGGAGGACGACCCTAACACCTCTTTGGTCATCAATCCATCTACTTATATCCCTCTAGAGTCGCCACGGTCATCGGGTTCTGTTTAGATCAAGTTTAGCCTTCGCTACTTGCTTGTAGGCGCGCGTGCAGGATCAGCCGCCTGTCTCCTTGTCTTCAGGACCCCATTGTTGATCCAGATTCAGTTTGAAACCTTCAATTCATCTTGCAAATTCAGTGCTTGTTTCCTCGTTCTTGCTAGTTCTTCGATTGCTTGCAGGACGGGAGCCCTAGGGGCTGGTTGTCGCGCTCCACAAGATCGTGACGGCTATTGGACGTGGTGTATCGGTTGCTAAGGCGCAGTCTTGAGGGCTGTAGTCGGGCCGTGAACGTCATCTCCATCCACCAATCGAGTTATCCCCGTCTCTCATCAAAAGATCGGGCAAAAACCCTAGCGGGTTCGCATCAGTTGGTAATCAGAGCAAGGTTCTTCGGTGAGAGACTTCTAATCCTTTGCTGTTTTTAATTAATTTCCTATAGTCCAGAAAAGCCAAAAAAATAGAGTAGATTAGTTTTTCCATAATCCTGTTAAACCTTTGTGCCTTGGCTAGTACCGTTTTAGTTAGGGCTTGTTGAATTTGCGTTGCTTCGGTTTGTGTCGAGTTGCTGGTCTTAGTGTCTAGTCCTTTAGAGTTTCGAGTTCTTGTCACCATATATACACAGCCGAGTATTACCATAACTTCTCTCTGTCGAATCTGTTGTGAAGTCCGAATTGAACTGTGGTCTTGGTCCGGATCGCGTAGAGTTCCAATCTGAGTTCCACCAACGTGATAAAAAAAGAAGAAAACCGAGTAGAACTCGGCAATAGGTGGAATCCGTTTTGTGGTTGGTTCTGAGTGGAAACCGAATAGAACTTGGAGTCCACTTGTTAATATAGCCTGAACTCCGTCTATGTGAGTCCTTCTATGATCCAAAAAGAAAGATAACTCCATACTTGTTCGGCCTTACTCTAGAGAGAGAGAGAGAAAAAAAAAGTGTGTGTAGCGAATTGCTCTTTTGTATTCTTTTGTTCATATAATCAGTTTTTGAGGTTGCCCAAAAAAAAGAAAAAAAAACAAAAGAGAAAAGATTAAAAAAAAAGGGTTGTTTTTCATATTGATTTTAGGTTTGTTCCACCTTATTTTTGGGGGTGTGCTGTGGTTTTCCTTTGTGTCCAGGCTCGCGTCTCTAGCACGGTCTAGCCTAGGACCAGCACAGTACCATCGTCGAACGCTTATTCAGCTCGCTTTTATAACTAATGTGGTGCTAGTTCGTTCCTTGTTTTAGCCCACCTATAGCTCCACATACTCTACAGCTTGACAGGTCTTGTGCTGCAGCACCGATACACTTCGTCCATTGCTGTACACTTGTTGGCAGACGACCCCTCCTGTCAAGCAAGGTAAGAATTGGTAAGAACTTGTGTTACAGGTTGAGTGTGAGCGACTTGCTGTAGCTACATCCTAGTAGTTGTAGGGCTTTTATTTCTTCACTTGCCTTTTTGTTGTCTTTGTCTTTGAACCATGCCAGGGGCAGATGATGGTAACGAAACACCACTTACACCTCGCACTAAGGGCATCATACAACATTTTGAAAGGAAAGTGAAGCTGCACACAGAGGGACTTGATAACGACTTGCAGGTGACGAATGAAAAGCTGGGGCAGTTGGAGGCTACGCAGATTGCCACAAACAACAAGCTCACAAGTTTGGAGGAATCCGTTGCTAGTGTGGACAAAAGCCTTGCTGCTCTCCTAAGGCGATTTGATGCTTTCCACACCGAAGATAAAGAGAAGCATAAAGAAGAAAAGGAGGGAGATCGAGAGCACGGTAGTCATGAAGATGACTACACTGGTGATACTGAACATGATGATCAAGACACTCGTGATCGACGTCGCCTTCGTCACAACCGTAGAGGTATGGGTGGCAACCGCCGATGCGAGGTACACAATAATGATGATGCTTTCAGTAAGATTAAATTTAAGATACCCCCTTTTGATGGTAAATATGACCCTGATGCTTACATCACTTGGGAGATTGCGGTTGATCAAAAGTTTGCATGTCATGAATTTCCTGAGACTACACGTGTTAGGGCTGCTACTAGTGAGTTTACAGATTTTGCTTCTGTTTGGTGGATAGAATATGGAAAGAAAAATCCTAATAACTTACCTAGAACTTGGGATGCGCTGAAAAGGGCCATGAGAGCTAGATTTGTTCCATCTTACTATGCGCGTGATATGATAAATAAGTTGCAGCAGTTAAGACAAGGTGCTAAAAGTGTAGAAGAATATTATCAGGAATTACAAATGGGTATGTTGCGATGTAATTTAGAGGAGGAAGAAGAACCTGCTATGGCTAGATTTTTGGGTGGGTTAAATCGGAAAATTCAGGACATCCTCGCTTACAAAGAATACAATAATGTAACCCGTTTGTTTCATCTTGCTTGTAAAGCTGAAAGGGAAGTGCAGGGACGACGTGCTAGCGCAAGGAGTAATATTTCTGCAGGGAAGGCTAATTCATGGCAGCAACGCGTGGCTTCAACTCCATCTACACGTATTTCTACTCCATCATCTAGTGACAAGACTCGAGCTGGCCCCACCAATTCAGTTGCGAAGACGATGCAAAAGCCTGCTGCGAGTACTTCATCCGTGGCATCGACGGGTAGAACAAGCAACATACAATGTCATCGATGCAAGGGCTATGGGCACGTACAGCGAGATTGTCCAAACAATCGTGTTTTGGTGGTTAACGCTGATGGTGGGTATTCCTCTGCTAGTGATTTTGATGACGATACACGTGCTTTGCTTGCTGCTGATGATACAGGTAGGGATGAAGCAATAGAAGAGCAGATAGGTGCAGAGAATGTAGAGCATTATGAGAGTCTTATTGTGCAGCGTGTGCTTAGTGCTCAAGCGGAGAAGGTAGAGCAGAATCAACGGCATACATTGTTCCAAACAAAGTATGTTATTAAAGAGCGTTCTTGTCGTTTGATTATTGATGGAGGTAGCTACAACAACTTGGCTAGCAGTGACATGGTGCAGAAGCTTGCCCTCAACACCAAACCACACCCGCATCCCTACTACATCCAATGGCTGAACAACAGTGGTAAGACAAAGGTAACTAGACTTGTGAGAATTAATTTTTCCATTGGATCCTACAAAGATATTGTTGAATGTGATGTTGTGCCTATGCAAGCTTGTAACATTCTGCTAGGTAGACCTTGGCAATTTGATAGAGATTCTATGCATCATGGTAGATCAAATCAGTATTCTTTTCTATACCATGATCGCAAAATTGTGTTGCATCCTATGTCCCCTGAAACTATTATGCAAACTGATGTTGCTAGGGCTACTAAAGCAAAGAGCAAGAGCAATAAAAATGATAAATCTGTAATTGGTAACAAAGATGAGATAAAACTGAAAGGACGTTGTATGATAGCTATCAAATCAGATATTAATGAGTTCAATGCATCCACTTCTGTTGCTTATGCTTTGATATGCAAGGATGCTTTGATTTCAATTGCGGATATGCAATGTTCTTTGCCCCCTGCTGTTCATAACATTTTACCAGAGTATGCTGATGTTTTTCCAAGTGAGATACCGGCAGGGCTGCCACCTATACGTGGGATTGAGCACCAAATTGATCTTATTCCCGGTGCATCTTTGCCAAACCGCGCGCCACACAGGACAAATCCAGAGGAAACAAAAGAGATCCAGTGGGAAGTGCAAGAACTCCTCAACAAAGGTTATGTACATTTGAAGCCTTATTTGGGTGAGGAAGATGAGCTTGAGTCAAGGACGACTCAAATGCAAGAAAGGGAGGATGATGAGGACATCAACACCAGCGATACATCCTCTCCTACATCCTCTCCGACACAACCTATAGCTGGTCCTACATCCTCTCCGACACAACCTATAGCTGGTCCTACATCCTCTCCGACACAACCTATAGCTGGTCCTCTTACTCGTGCTCGTGTTCGTCAACTCAACCTTCAAGTAAGTTCAGTTTTAAACTCTTGTCAATCATATTTAGACAATGGAGACACGTGCACTTTCGTGTTGCTCAGGAATAATGGACAAGATCAGCAAGGGAAGGTTCAACTGCATTCAGAATTTGAGGCAACACCAACTTCAAGGGCTGATTGCATATGGGAAGAGTGATAACTTAACAAAGGTGATTGGAGATCAGGTCCAAGCCTCCACAACATCCTCTATCAAGTTACCACGTCGCTTCTAAAGCAAGGAAACAAAGAGTCCAAACCCAACACGTTTTGGGAGTTGGATTCGGACTGGAAAATAACTCTAACTTGTATGGATCACCACGGCGTCATATGGACTCCAACTCGGACGTTCCTATACTTGTTGGAAAGCTCATGAAGTCTACTTTCCAATGGGTCCAACCACATATCTATGCAGCTTATGAGTCGGGCGCAGTCCTTGTTTTTGTGCCGACACCTTTTTCTGTTTTGGTGCTACGTCACCCTATTTTGGACCAATGGCCCATGTATCAAGTTGAGTCCATTAGGGATGCGTCCTAGGGTTGGAGGACGACTCTAGCACCCCTTTAGTCGTCCTCCCATCTATTTATTTACATCTAGAGCCACCATGAACAACTGGGTTTTGTTTAGATCAAGTTTAGCCTTCGCTACTTGCTTGTAGGCACGCGTGCAGGATCAGCCGCCCGTCTCCTTGTCTTCGGAACCCCATTGTTGATTCAGATTCAGTTTGAAACCTTCAATTCATCTTGCAAATTCAGTGCTTGTTTCCTCGTTCTTGCTAGTTCTTCGATTGCTTGCAGGACGGGAGCCCTAGGGGCTGGTTGTCGCGCTCCACAAGATCGTGACGGCTGTTGGACGTGGTGTATCGGTTGCTAAGGCGCGGTCTTGAGGGCTGTAGTCGGGCCGTGAACGTCATCTCCATCCACTAATCGAGTTATCAAGCGCCTCTCATCGAAAGATCAGGCCAAAAACCATAGCGGGTTCGCATCATGCTTAGAAATCAATTTGGACGCACCCAGTGGAACTCCTCGATGACGTGTGTCATATGGAATCTTGCTTCGGTCCATTTGTAGACATTGTAAGTTTTAGTGCAAGATAGGTGCACAGTTTGCGCCTAATGCACCATAGTTTAACAAACCATTTTGGACGATCTATTTGGTACTCATGGGTGAAGAGGCTCAAGTGGAAGCTTGGTTCGGTCAGTTTAGAGATTGTGCTAATCCTTATGCAAGGTAGGTGCATGGTTTGCATGGAACATACCATATGCTTTGAAATCAATTTGGATGCACCCGATGGAACTCCTTGATGACGTGTGTCATATGGAATCTCACTTCGGTCGATTTGGAGACATTGTTAGTTTCGGTGCAAGATAGCTGCACAGTTTGCACCTAATGCACCATAGTCTAAGAAACCATTTTGGACGCACTTGTTTGTACTCCTAGGTGAAGGGGCTCAAGTGGATGCTTGGTTCGGTCTGTTTGGAGATAGTGCTAATCTTGAGGCAAGATAGGTGCACGGTTTGCATGGAACATACCAAAAGCTTGCAAATCAATCTGGACGCACATGATGGAACTCCTAGATCATGTGTGTCATACGAAATCTTGCTTCGGTCTGTTTGGAGACTGTTTGTTTTGGTGCAAGATAGGTGCAAGGTTTGCTCACAATGCAGCATAGGCTAAGAAACCATTTTTGATGCACCCGATGGTACACCTAGGTAAAAGGCTCAAGTGAAAGCACGGTTTGTTCTATTTGGAGATAGTGCTAATCTTGATGCAAGATAGATGCACGGTCTGCATGGACCGTACCATATGCTTAGAAATTAATTTGGACACACCCGATAGAACTCCTTGATGACGTGTGTCATATGGAATCTCGCTTTGGTGTGCTTAGAGACAGTATTAGTTTCAGTGCAAGATATGTGCACGGTTTGCGTCTAATGCACCAAAGTCTAAGAAACCATTTTGGAAGCACCTGTTGGTACTCCTAGGTGAAGAGGCTCAAGTGGAGGCTCGGTTTGGTCTGTTTAGAGATAGTGCTAATTTTGATGCAAGATAGGTGCACGATTTGCATAAAACATATCATATGCTCAGACATCAATTTGGACGCACTAGATGGAACTCCTAGATGACATGTGTCATATGGAATCTGACTTCGGTCCGTTTAGAGACAGTGTTAGTTTTGGTGCAAGATAGGTGCACGGTTTGCACCTAATGCACCATAGGATAAGAAACCATTTTGGAAGCACCTGATGGTACTCCTAGGTCAAGGGGCTCAAGTGAAAGCTCGATTTGGTCTGTTTGGAAATAGTGCTAATCTTGATGCAAGATAGATACGTGGTTCGCATGGAACAGACGATATGCTCAGAAATCAATTAGGACGCACCTGATATAACTACTTGATGATGTGTCTCATATGGAATCTTGCTTCAGTTCATTTAGAGACAGTGTTAGTTTTGGTAGAAGATATGTGCACGGTATACGCCTAATGCACCATAGGCTAAGAAACTATTTTAGACGCATCCGATGGTACTCGTAGTTGAAGAGGCTCAAGTGGAGGCTTGATTTGGTCTGTTCAGATATAGTGCTAATCTTGATGCAAGATAGTTGCACAGTTTGCATGGAACGTACCATATGTTAAGAAATAAATTTGGACGCATCCAATGGAACTCCTAGATGACGTCTGTCATATGGAATCTCGCTTCGGTTTGTTTGGAGACAATGTTAGTTTCGGTGCAAGATAGGTGCATAATTTGTGGCTAATGCACAATAGTCTAAGAAACCAATTTTGACGCACCTGTTTCTACTCCTAGATGAAGAGGCTCAAGTGGAAGCTCGGTTCGGTCTGTTTGGAGATAGTGCTAATCTTGATGTAAGATAGGTGCATGGTTTGCATGGAACATACCATATGCTTGATAATAAATTTGGATGCACTCGATGGAACTCCTTGATGACGTGTGTCATATGGAATCTCGCTTTGGTCTGTTTAGAAACAGTGTTAGTTTCGGTGCAAGTTATGTGCAAGGTTTGCGGCTAATGCACCATAGTCTAAGAAACAATTTTGGAAGCACCTGTTGGTACTTCGGTGAAGAGGCTCAAGTGGGAGCTCGGTTTCATCTGTTTGGAGATAGTGCTAATCTTGATGCAAGATAGGTACATGATTTGCAAGGAACATACCATATGCATAGAAATCAATTTGGACGCACCCAACGGAACTCCTAGATGACGTGTGTCATATGGAATCTTGCTTTAGTCTATTTGTAGATATTATAAGTTTTAGTGCAAGATAGGTGCAAAGTTTGTGCCTAATGCACCATAGTCTAAGAAACCATAGACGCACTATTTGGTACTCCTAGGTGAAGAGGCTCAAGTGGAAGCTTGGTTCGGTTAGTTTGGAGATAGTGCTAATCCTTATGCAAGGTAGGTGCATGGTTTGCATGGAACATACCATATGCTTGGAAATCAATTTGGATGCACCCGATGGAACTCCTTGATGACGTGTGTCATATGGAATCTCACCGGTCCATTTGGAGACATAGTTAGTGCAAGATAGGTGCACAGTTTGCACCTAATGCACCATAGTCTAAGAAACCATTTTGGACGCACTTGCTGGTCTCCTAGGTGAAGGGGCTCAAGTGGATGCTCGGTTCGGTCTGTTTGGAGATAGTGCTAATCTTGATGCAAGATAGGTGCACAGTTTGCATGGAACATACCAAATGCTTGCAAATCAATCTAGACGCACATGATGGAACTCCTAGATGACGTGTGTCATACGAAATCTTGCTTCGGTCTGTTTGGAGACAGTGTTAGTTTTAGTGCAAGATAGGTGCAAGGTTTGCACATAATGCAGCATAGGCTAAGAAATCATTTTGGACGCACCCGATCGTACTCCTAGGTAAAAGGCTCAAGTGAAAGCTTGGTTTGGTCTATTTGGAGATAGTGCTAATCTTGTTGCAAGATAGATGCACGGTCTGCATGGAACATACCATATGCTTAGAAATTAATTTGGACACACCCGATAAAACTCCTTGATGATGTGTGTCATATGGAATCTCGCTTTGGTGTGCTTAGAGACAGTATTTGTTTTGGTGCAAGATCTGTGCACGGTTTGCGCCTAATGCACCAAAGTCTAAGAAACAATTTTGGAAACACCTGTTGGTACTCTTAGGTTAAGAGGCTCAAGTGGAGGCTCGGTTCGGTCTGTTTAGAGATAGTGCTAATCTTGATGCAAGATAGGTGCACGATTTGCATGGAACATACCATATGCTCAGAAATCAATTTGGACGCACTAGATGGAACTCCTAGATGACATGTGTCATATGGAATGTCACTTCGGTCCGTTTAGAGACAGTGTTAGTTTTGGTGCAAGATAGGTGCACGGTTTGCACCTAATGCACCATAGGATAAGAAACCATTTTGGACGCACCCGATGGTACTCCTAGGTCAAGGGGCTCAAGTGAAAGCTCGATTTGGTCTGTTTGGAGATAGTGCCAATCTTGATGCAAGATAGATGCACGGTTCGCATGGAACAGACGATATGCTCAGAAATCAATTAGGACGCACCTGATATAACTCCTTGATGATGTGTGTCATATGGAATCTTGCTTCGGTTCATTCAGAGACAGTGTTAGTTTTGGTAGAAGATATGTGCACGGTATACGCCTAATGCACCATAGGCTAAGAAACCATTTTAGACGCACCCGATGGTGCATCCAAAATGGTTTCTTAGCCTATGCTGCATTATGTGCAAGCCTTGCACCTATCTTGCACCGAAATTAACCCTGTCTCTAAATAGACTGAAACAAGATTTTGTATGACACACGTCATCTAGGAGTTCCATCATGTGTGTCCAGATTGATTTCTTAGCATTTGGTATGTTCCATGCAAACCGTGCACCTATCTTGCATCAAGATTAGCACTATCTCCAAACAGACCAAACCGAGCTTCCACTTGAGCCTCTTCATCTAGGAGTACAAATAGGTGCGTCAAAAATGGTTTCTTAGACTATGGTGCATTAGGCACAAACTATGCACCTATTTTGCACCGAAACTAACATTGTCTCCAAACAGACTGAAGCGAGATTATATATGACACATGTCATCTAGGAGTTCCTTTGGCTGCGTCCAAATTGATTTCTTAACATATGGTACATTCCATGCAGACTGTGCAACTATCTTGCATCAAGATTAGCACTATATCCAAACAGACCAAATCGAGCCTCCACTTGAGCCCCTTCACCTAGGAGTACCAACAAGTGCGTCCAAAATGGTTTCTTAGACTATGGTGCATTAGGTGCAAACTGTGCACCTATCATGCACCGAAACTAACAATGTCTCCAAATGGACCGAAACGAGATTCCATATGACAGATGTCATCAAGGAGTTCCATCGGGTGCATCCAAATTGATATCCAAGTATATGGTATGTTCCATAAAAACCATGCACCTACGTTGCATAAGGATTAGCACCATCTCCAAACTGACCGAACCAATCTTCCACTTGAGCCTCTTCACCCAGGAGTACCAAATAGGGCATCCAAACTGGTTACTTAGACTATGGTGCATTATGCGCAAACTGTGCACCTATCTTACAATAAAACTTACAATGTCTACAAACGGACCGAAGCAAGATTCCATATGACACACGTCATCTAGGTGTTCCATTGGGTGCGTCCAAATTGATTTCTAAGCATATGTGGTATGTTCCTTGCAAATCATGCACCTATATTGCATCAAGATTAGCACTATCTCCAAACAGATCAAACCGAGCTTCCACTTGAGCCTCTTCACCGAAGTACCAACAGGTGCTTCCAAAATGGTTTCTTAGACTATGGTGCAGTAGGCGCAACCATGCACATATCTTACACTGAAACTAACACTGTTTCTAAATAGACCAAATCGAGCCTCCACTAGAGCCTCTTCAACTACGAGTACCATCGGATGTGTCTAAAATAGTTTCGAAGCCAATGGTGCATTAGGCGTAACCCGTGCACATATCTTTTTCCAAAACTAACACTGTCTCTAAACGAAACAGAAGCAAGATTCCATATGACACACATCATCAAGGAGTTATATCAAGTGCGTCCTAATTGATTTCTGAGCATATCGTATGTTCCACGCAAACCGTGCATTTATCTTGCATCAAGATAAGCTCTATCTCCAAACAGACGAAAACGAGCTTTCACTTGAGCCCCTTGACCTAGAAGTACCGTCGGGTGTGTCCAAAATGGTTTCTTATCCTATGGTGCATTAGGTGCAAACCATGCACCTATTTTGCACCGAAACTAACACTATCTCTAAACGGACCGAAGTGAGATTCCAAATGACACATGTCGTCTAGGAGTTCTATGCGGTGCGTCCAAATTGATTTCTGAGCATATGGTATGTTCCATGCAAATCATGCACCTATCTTGCATCAAGATTAGCACTATCTCTAAACAGACCGAACCGAACCTCTACTTGAGCCTCTTCACCTAGGAGTACCAATAGGTGGTTCCAAAATGGTTTCTTACACTTTGGTGCATTAGGCGCAAACCGTGCACATATCTTGCACCGAAACTAATACTGTCTCTAAGCACACCAAAGTGAGATTCCATATTACACACGACATCAAGGAGTTCTATCGGGTGTGTCCAAATTAATTTCTAAACATATGGTATGTTCCATGCAGACCGTGCATCTTTCTTGCATCAAGATTAGCACTATCTCCAAATAGACCAAACCGAGCTTTCACTTGAGTCTTTTACCTAGGAGTACCATCGGGTGCATCCAAAACGGTTTCTTAGCCTATGCTGCATTATGTGCAAACCTTGCACCTATCTTGCACCGAAACTAATACTGTCTCCAAACAGACTGAAACAAGATTTCATATGACACACGTCACCTAGGAGTTCCATCATGTGTGTCCAGATTGATTTCTAAGCATTTGGTATGTTCCATGCAAACCGTGCACCTATCTTGCATCAAGATTAGCACTATCTCCAAACAGACCGAACCGAGCATCCAGTTGAGCCCCTTCACCTAGGAGTACCAACAAGTGCGTCCAAAATGATTTCTTAGACCAGCATTAGGTGCAAACTGTGGACCTATCTTGCACCGAAACTAACAATGTCTCCAAATGGACCGAAGCTAGATTCCATATGACACACGTCATCAAGGAGTTCCATTGGGTGCATCCAAATTGATTTTCTAAGCATATGGTATGTTCCATGCAAACAGTGCACCTACCTTGCATAAGGACTAGTACCAACTCCAAACTGACCGAACCAAGCTTCCACTTGAGCCTCTTCACCCAGGAGTACCAAATAGTGTGTCCAAACTGGTTTCTTAGACTATGGTGCATTAGGCGCAAATTGTGCACCTAGCTTGCACTAAAACTTACAATGTCTACAAACGGACCGAAGCAAGATTCTATATAACACACATCATCTAGGAGTTCCATTGGGTGCGTCCAAATTGATTTCTAAGCATATGGTATGTTTCTTGCAAATCATGCACCTATCTTGCATCAAGATTAGCACTATCTCCAAACAGATCAAACCGAGCTTCCACTTGAGCCTCTTCACCGAAGTACCAACAGGTGCTTCCAAAATGGTTTCTTAGACTATGGTGCATTAGGTGCAAACCATGCACATATATTGCACCGAAACTAACACTGCTGCTAAACAAACCAATGTGAGATTCCATATGACACACGTCATCAAGGAGTTCCATCGGGTGCATCCAAATTGATTTCCATGCATATGGTATGTTCCATGGAAACCGTGCACCTATCTTGCATCGACGTTAGCACTATCTCCAAACAGACCGAACCGAGCTTCCACTTGAGCCTCTTGATCTAGGAGTACAAACAGGTGCGTCAAAAATGGTTTCTTAGACTATGGTGCATGAGGCACAAACTATGCACCTATCTTGCACCGAAACTAACATTGTCTCCAAAAAGACCGAAGCGAGAATCCATATGACACACGTCATCTAGGAGTTCCATTAGGTGTGTCTAAATTGATTTCTTAACATACGATACGGTCCATGCAAACTGTGCAACTATCTTGCATCAAGATTAGCACCATATCCGAACAGACCAAGTCGAGCCTCCACTTGAGCCTCTTCAACTACGAGTACCATCGGGTAAACCGTGCACCATATCTAAAATGGTTTTTTAGCCTATGGTGCATTAGGCGTAAACCATGCACCTATCTTCTACCAAAACTAACACTATCTCTAAACCAAACCGAAGCAAGATTCCATAAGACACACATCATCAAGGAGTTATATCAGGTGCGTCCTAATTGATTTATGAGCATATCGTACGTTCCATGCAAACCGTGCATCTATCTTGCATAAACCGAGCTTTCACATGAGCCCCTTGATTTAGGAGTACCATCGGGTGCGTCTAAAATGGTTTCTTATCCTATGGTGTATTTGGTGAAAACCGTGCACCAATCTTGCACCGAAACTAACACTCTCTCTAAACGGACCTAAGTGAGATTCCATATGACACATGTCATCTAGGAGTTCCATCTGGTGCGTCCAAATTGATTTCTGAGCATATGGTATGTTCCATGCAAATCGTGCACCTATCTTGTATCAAGATTAGCACTATCTCTAAACAGACCGAACCGAGCCTCTACTTGAGCCTCTTCACCTAGGAGTACCAACAGGTGCTTCCAAAATGGTTTATTAGACTTTGGTGCATTAGGCGCAAACTGTGCACATATCTTGCACCGAAACTAATACTGTCTCTAAGCACACCAAAGCGAGATTCCATATGACACACGTCTTCAAGGAGTTATATCAGGTGTGTCCAAATTAATTTCTAAACATATGGTACGTTCCATGCAGACCGTGCATCTATCCTGCATCAAGATTAGCACTATGTCCAAAATAGACCAAACCGATCTTTCACTTGAGCCTTTTACCTAGGAGTACCATCGGGTGCGTCCAAAATGGTTTCTTAGCCTATGCTGCATTATGTGCAAACCTTGCACCTATCTTGCACCGAAACTAACACTATCTCCAAACAGACCAAAGCAAGATTTCATATGACACACGTCATCTAGGAGTTCCATCATGTGCGTCCAGATTGATTTCCAATCATTTAGTATGTTCCATGCAAACCGTGCACCTATCTTGCATTAAGATTAGCACTATCTCCATACAGACCGAACCGAGCATCCACTTGTGCCCCTTCACCTTGGAGTACCAACAAGTGCGTCCAAAATGGTTTCTTAGACTATGGTGCATTAGGTGCAAACTGTGCACCTATCTTGCACCGAAACTAACAATGTCTCCAAATGGACCGAAGCGAGATTCCATATGACACACGTCATCAAGGAGTTCCATCGGGTGCATCCAAATTGATTTCCAAGCATATGGTATGTTCCATGCAAACCATGCATCTACCTTGCATAAGGATTACCACTATCTCCAAACTGACCGAACCAAGCTTCCACTTGAGCCTCTTCACCCAGGAGTACCAAATAGTGCGTCCAAATTGGTTTCTTAGACTACAGTGCATTAGGGGCAAACTTTGCACCTATCTTGCACTAAAACTTACAATGTCTACAAACGGACCGAAGCAAGATTCCATATGACACAAATCATCTAGGAGTTCTATTAGGTGCATCCAAATTGATTTCTAAGCATATGGTATGTTCCTTGCAAATAATGCACCTATCTTGCATCAAAATTAGCACTATCTCTAAACAGACCAAACTGTGCTTCCACTTGAGCTTCTTCACCGAAGTACCAACAGGTGCTTCCAAAATGGTTTCTTAGACTATGGTGTATTAGGCGCAAACCATGCACATATCTTGCACCGAAACTAACTCCATTTCTAAACATACCAAAGCGAGATTCCATATGACACACGTCATCAAGGAGTTCCATCGGGTGCATCCAAATTGATTTCCAAGCATATTGTATGTTCCATCCAAACCGTGCACCTTTCTTGCATCAAGATTAGCAGTATCTCCAAACAGAACGAACCAAGCTTCCACTTGAGCCTCTTCATCTAGGAGTACAAACAGGTGCGTCAAAAATGGTTTCTTAGGCTATGCTGCATTAGGCATAAACTATGCACCTATCTTGCACCAAAACTAACATTGTCTCCAAACAGACCAAAGCAAGATTCCATATGACACACGTCATCTGGGAGTTCCATTGGGTGCGTCCAAATTGATTTCTTAACATATGGTACGTTCCATGCAAATTATGCAACTATCTTGCATCAAGATTAGCACTATATCCAAACAGACCAAATCGAGCCTCCACTTTAGCCTCTTCAACTACGAGTATCATCGGGTGTGTCTAAAATGGTTTCTTAGCCTATGGTGCATTAGGCGTAAATCGTACACATATCTTCTACCAAAACTAACACTGTCTCTAAACGAACCGAAGCAAGACTCCATATGACAAACATCATCAAGGAGTTATATCAGGTGCGTTGATTTCTTAGCATATCGTATGTTCCATGCAAACCGTGCATCTATCTTGCATCAAGATTAGCACTATGTCCAAACAGACCAAACCGAGCTTTCACTTGAGCCCTTGACCTAGGAGTACCATCGGGTGCGTCCAAAATGGTTTCTTAGACTATGGTGCATTAGGTGCAAACTGTGCACCTATCATGCACCGAAACTAACAATGTCTCCAAATGGACCGAAACGAGATTCCATATGACAGATGTCATCAAGGAGTTCCATCGGGTGCATCCAAATTGATATCCAAGTATATGGTATGTTCCATACAAACCATGCACCTACGTTGCATAAGGATTAGCACCATCTCCAAACTGACCGAACCAATCTTCCACTTGAGCCTCTTCACCCAAGAGTACCAAATAGGGCATCCAAACTGGTTACTTAGACTATGGTGCATTATGCGCAAACTGTGCACCTATCTTGCACTAAAACTTGCAATGTCTACAAACGGACCGAAGCAAGATTCCATATGACACACATCATCTAGGAGTTCCATTAGGTGCATCCAAATTGATTTCTAAGCATATGGTATGTTCCATGCAAATCGTGCACCAATCTTGTATCAAGATTAGCACTATCTCTAAACAGACCAAACTGTGCTTCCACTTGAGCTTCTTCACCGAAGTACCAACAGGTGCTTCCAAAATGGTTTTTAGACTCTGGTGTATTAGGCGCAAACCATGCACATATCTTGCACCGAAACTAACTCTATTTCTAAATAGACCAAAGCGAGATTCCTTATGACACACGTCATCAAGGAGTTCTATCGGGTGTGTCCAAATTAATTTGTAAACATATGGTACGTTCCATGCAGACTGTGCATCTATCTTGCCTCCAGATTAGCACTATGTCCAAAATAGACCAAACCGATCTTTCACTTGAGCCTTTTACCTAGGAGTACCATCGGGTGTGTCCAAAATGGTTTCTTAGCCTATGCTGCATTATATGCAAACCTTGCACCTATCTTGCACCGAAACTATCACTATCTCCAAATAGACCAAAGCAAGATTTCATATGACACACGTCATCAAGGAGTTCCATCATGTGCGTCCAGATTGATTTCCAAGCATTTAGTATGTTCCATGCAAACCGTGCACCTATCTTGCATTAAGATTAGCACTATCTCCATACAGACCGAACCGAGCATCCACTTGAGCCCCTTCACCTAGGAGTACCAACAAGTGCGTCCAAAATGGTTTCTGAGACTATGGTGCATTAGGTGCAAACTGTGCACCAATCTTGCACCGAAACTAACAATGTCTCCAAATGGACCGAAGCAAGATTCCATATGACACACGTCATCAAGGAGTTCCATCGGGTGCATCCAAATTGATTTCCAAGCATATGGTATGTTCCATGCAAACCATGCACCTACCTGCATAAGGATTAGCACCATCTCCAAATTGACCGAACCAAGCTTCCACTTGAGCCTCTTCGCCCAGGAGTACCAAATAGTGCGTCGAAATTGGTTTCTTAGACTATAGTGCATTAGGGGCAAACATTGCACCTATCTTGCACTAAAACTTACAATGTCTACAAATGGACCGAAGCAAGATTCCATATGACACAAATCATCTAGGAGTTCCATTGGATGCATCCAAATTGATTTCTAAGCATATGGTATGTTCCTTGCAAATCATGCACCTATCTTGCATCAAAATTAGCACTATCTCCAAACAGATCAAACATAGCTTCCACTTGAGCCTCTTCACCGAAGTACCAACAGGTGCTTCCAAAATGGTTTCTTAGACTATGGTGTATTAGGCGCAAACCATGCACATATCTTGCACCGAAACTAACTCCATTTCTAAACATACCAAAGCGAGATTCCATATGACACACGTCATCAAGGAGTTCCATCGGGTGCATCCAAATTGATTTCCAAGCATATTGTATGTTCCATCCAAACCGTGCACCTATCTTGCATCAAGATTAGCACTATCTCCAAACAGACCGAACCAAGCTTCCACTTGAGCCTCTTCATCTAGGAGTACAAACAGGTGCGTCAAAAATGGTTTCTTAGGCTATGCTGCATTAGGCATAAACTATGCACCTATCTTGCACCAAAACTAACATTGTCTCCAAACAGACCAAAGCAAGATTCCATATGACACACGTCATCTGGGAGTTCCATTGGGTGCGTCCAAATTGATTTCTTAACATATGGTACGTTCCATGCAAATTATGCAACTATCTTGCATCAAGATTAGCACTATATCCAAACAGACCAAATCGAGCCTCCACTTTAGCCTCTTCAACTACGAGTATCATCGGGTGTGTCTAAAATGGTTTCTTAGCCTATGGTGCATTAGGCGTAAATCGTACACATATCTTCTACCAAAACTAACACTGTCTCTAAACGAACCGAAGCAAGACTCCATATGACAAACATCATCAAGGAGTTATATCAGGTGCGTTGATTTCTTAGCATATCGTATGTTCCATGCAAACCGTGCATCTATCTTGCATCAAGATTAGCACTATGTCCAAACAGACCAAACCGAGCTTTCACTTGAGCCCTTGACCTAGGAGTACCATCGGGTGCGTCCAAAATGGTTTCTTAGACTATGGTGCATTAGGTGCAAACTGTGCACCTATCATGCACCGAAACTAACAATGTCTCCAAATGGACCGAAACGAGATTCCATATGACAGATGTCATCAAGGAGTTCCATCGGGTGCATCCAAATTGATATCCAAGTATATGGTATGTTCCATACAAACCATGCACCTACGTTGCATAAGGATTAGCACCATCTCCAAACTGACCGAACCAATCTTCCACTTGAGCCTCTTCACCCAGGAGTACCAAATAGGGCATCCAAACTGGTTACTTAGACTATGGTGCATTATGCGCAAACTGTGCACCTATCTTACAATAAAACTTACAATGTCTACAAACGGACCGAAGCAAGATTCCATATGACACACGTCATCTAGGTGTTCCATTGGGTGCGTCCAAATTGATTTCTAAGCATATGTGGTATGTTCCTTGCAAATCATGCACCTATATTGCATCAAGATTAGCACTATCTCCAAACAGATCAAACCGAGCTTCCACTTGAGCCTCTTCACCGAAGTACCAACAGGTGCTTCCAAAATGGTTTCTTAGACTATGGTGCAGTAGGCGCAAACCATGCACATATCTTACACTGAAACTAACACTGTTTCTAAATAGACCAAATCGAGCCTCCACTAGAGCCTCTTCAACTACGAGTACCATCGGATGTGTCTAAAATAGTTTCTAAGCCAATGGTGCATTAGGCGTAAACCGTGCACATATCTTCTTCCAAAACTAACACTGTCTCTAAACGAAACAGAAGCAAGATTCCATATGACACACATCATCAAGGAGTTATATCAAGTGCGTCCTAATTGATTTCTGAGCATATCGTATGTTCCACGCAAACCGTGCATCTATCTTGCATCAAGATAAGCTCTATCTCCAAACAGACGAAAACGAGCTTTCACTTGAGCCCCTTGACCTAGAAGTACCGTCGGGTGTGTCCAAAATGGTTTCTTATCCTATGGTGCATTAGGTGCAAACCATGCACCTATTTTGCACCGAAACTAACACTATCTCTAAACGGACCGAAGTGAGATTCCAAATGACACATGTCGTCTAGGAGTTCTATGTGGTGTGTCCAAATTGATTTCTGAGCATATGGTATGTTCCATGCAAATCGTGCACCTATCTTGCATCAAGATTAGCACTATCTCTAAACAGACCGAACCGAACCTCTACTTGAGCCTCTTCACCTAGGAGTACCAATAGGTGGTTCCAAAATGGTTTCTTACACTTTGGTGCATTAGGCGCAAACCGTGCACATATCTTGCACCGAAACTAATACTATCTCTAAGCACACCAAAGTGAGATTCCATATTACACACGACATCAAGGAGTTCTATCGGGTGTGTCCAAATTAATTTCTAAACATATGGTATGTTCCATGCAGACCGTGCATCTTTCTTGCATCAAGATTAGCACTATCTCCAAATAGACCAAACCGAGCTTTCACTTGAGTCTTTTACCTAGGAGTACCATCGGGTGCATCCAAAACGGTTTCTTAGCCTATGCTGCATTATGTGCAAACCTTGCACCTATCTTGCACCGAAACTAATACTGTCTCCAAACAGACTGAAACAAGATTTCATATGACACACGTCACCTAGGAGTTCCATCATGTGTGTCCAGATTGATTTCTAAGCATTTGGTATGTTCCATGCAAACCGTGCACCTATCCTGCATCAAGATTAGCACTATCTCCAAACAGACCGAACCGAGCATCCAGTTGAGCCCCTTCACCTAGGAGTACCAACAAGTGCGTCCAAAATGATTTCTTAGACCAGCATTAGGTGCAAACTGTGGACCTATCTTGCACCGAAACTAACAATGTCTCCAAATGGACCGAAGCTAGATTCCATATGACACACGTCATCAAGGAGTTCCATTGGGTGCATCCAAATTGATTTTCTAAGCATATGGTATGTTCCATGCAAACAGTGCACCTACCTTGCCTAAGGACTAGTACCAAATTCCAAGTGACCGAACCAAGCTTCCACTTGAGCCTCTTCACCCCGGGAGTCCCCAATAGTGTGTCCAAACTGGTTTCTTAGACTATGGTGCATTAGGCGCAAATTGTGCACCTAGCTTGCACTAAAACTTACAATGTCTACAAACGGACCGAAGCAAGATTCTATATAACACACATCATCTAGGAGTTCCATTGGGTGCATCCAAATTGATTTCTAAGCATATGGTATGTTTCTTGCAAATCATGCACCTATCTTGCATCAAGATTAGCACTATCTCCAAACAGATCAAACCGAGCTTCCACTTGAGCCTCTTCACCGAAGTACCAACAGGTGCTTCCAAAATGGTTTCTTAGACTATGGTGCATTAGGTGCAAACCATGCACATATATTGCACCGAAACTAACACTGCTGCTAAACAAACCAATGTGAGATTCCATATGACACACGTCATCAAGGAGTTCCATCGGGTGCATCCAAATTGATTTCCATGCATATGGTATGTTCCATGGAAACCGTGCACCTATCTTGCATCGACGTTAGCACTATCTCCAAACAGACCGAACCGAGCTTCCACTTGAGCCTCTTGATCTAGGAGTACAAACAGGTGCGTCAAAAATGGTTTCTTAGACTATGGTGCATGAGGCACAAACTATGCACCTATCTTGCACCGAAACTAACATTGTCTCCAAAAAGACCGAAGCGAGAATCCATATGACACACGTCATCTAGGAGTTCCATTAGGTGTGTCTAAATTGATTTCTTAACATACGATACGGTCCATGCAAACTGTGCAACTATCTTGCATCAAGATTAGCACCATATCCGAACAGACCAAGTCGAGCCTCCACTTGAGCCTCTTCAACTACGAGTACCATCGGGTAAACCGTGCACCATATCTAAAATGGTTTTTTAGCCTATGGTGCATTAGGCGTAAACAATGCACCTATCTTCTACCAAAACTAACACTATCTCTAAACCTAACCGAAGCAAGATTCCATAAGACACACATCATCAAGGAGTTATATCAGGTGCGTCCTAATTGATTTATGAGCATATCGTACGTTCCATGCAAACCGTGCATCTATCTTGCATAAACCGAGCTTTCACATGAGCCCCTGGACTTAGGAGTACCATCGGGTGCGTCTAAAATGGTTTCTTATCCTATGGTGTATTTGGTGCAAACCGTGCACCTATCTTGCACCGAAACTAACACTCTCTCTAAACGGACCTAAGTGAGATTCCATATGACACATGTCATCTAGGAGTTCCATCTGGTGCGTCCAAATTGATTTCTGAGCATATGGTATGTTCCATGCAAATCGCGCACCTATCTTGTATCAAGATTAGCACTATCTCTAAACAGACCGAACCGAGCCTCCACTTGAGCCTCTTCATCTAGGAGTACAAACAGGTGCGTCAAAAATGGTTTCTTAGACTTTGGTGCATTAGGCGCAAACTATGCACCTATCTTGCACCAAAACTAACATTGTCTCCAAACAGACCAAAGCAAGATTCCATATGACACACGTCATCTGGGAGTTCCATTGGGTGCGTCCAAATTGATTTCTTAACATATGGTACGTTCCATGCAAATTATGCAACTATCTTGCATCAAGATTAGCACTATATCCAAACAGACCAAATCGAGCCTCCACTTTAGCCTCTTCAACTACGAGTATCATCGGGTGTGTCTAAAATGGTTTCTTAGCCTATGGTGCATTAGGCGTAAATCGTACACATATCTTCTACCAAAACTAACACTGTCTCTAAACGAACCGAAGCAAGACTCCATATGACAAACATCATCAAGGAGTTATATCAGGTGCGTTGATTTCTTAGCATATCGTATGTTCCATGCAAACCGTGCATCTATCTTGCATCAAGATTAGCACTATGTCCAAATAGACCAAACCGAGCTTTCACTTGAGCCCTTGACCTAGGAGTACCATCGGGTGCGTCCAAAATGGTTTCTTAGACTATGGTGCATTAGGTGCAAACTGTGCACCTATCATGCACCGAAACTAACAATGTCTCCAAATGGACCGAAACGAGATTCCATATGACAGATGTCATCAAGGAGTTCCATCGGGTGCATCCAAATTGATATCCAAGTATATGGTATGTTCCATACAAACCATGCACCTACGTTGCATAAGGATTAGCACCATCTCCAAACTGACCGAACCAAACTTCCACTTGAGCCTCTTCACCCAGGAGTACCAAATAGGGCATCCAAACTGGTTACTTAGACTATGGTACATTATGCGCAAACTGTGCACCTATCTTACAATAAAACTTACAATGTCTACAAACGGACCGAAGCAAGATTCCATATGACACACGTCATCTAGGTGTTCCATTGGGTGCGTCCAAATTGATTTCTAAGCATATGTGGTATGTTCCTTGCAAATCATGCACCTATATTGCATCAAGATTAGAACTATCTCCAAACAGATCAAACCGAGCTTCCACTTGAGCCTCTTCACCGAAGTACCAACAGGTGCTTCCAAAATGGTTTCTTAGACTATGGTGCAGTAGGCGCAAACCATGCACATATCTTACACTGAAACTAACACTGTTTCTAAATAGACCAAAGCGATATTCCATATGACACAAGTCATCAAGGAGTTCCATCAGGTGCATCCAAATTGATTTCCAAGCATATGGTATGTTCCATGCAAACCGTGCACCTATCTTGCATGAAGATTAACACTATCTCTAATAGACCGAACTGAGCTTCCACTTGAGCCTCTTCATCTAGGAGTACAAACAGGTGTGTCAAAAATGGTTTCGTAGACTGTGGTGCATTAGACAGAAACTATGCACCTATCTTGCACCGAAACTAAAATTGTCTCCAAACAGACCGGAGCGATATTCCATATGACACACATCATCTAAGAGTTCCATTGGGTGCGTCCAAATTAATTTCTTAACATATGGCACGTTCCATGCAAACTGTGCAACTATCTTGCATCAAGATTTGCACTATATCCAAACAGACCAAATCGAGCCTCCACTTGAGCCTCTTCAACTACGAGTACCATCGAGTGCGTCTAAAATGGTTTCTTAGCTTATGGTGCATTAGGCGTAAACCATGCACATATCTTCTACCAAAATTAACAGACTCTAAACAAACCAAAGCAAGATTCCATATGACACACATCATCAAGGAGTTATATCAGGTGCGTCCTAATTGATTTCTGAGCATATCGTATGTTCCATGCAAACCGTGCATCTATCTTGCATCAAGATTAGCACTATCTCCAAACAGACCAAACCGAGCTTTCACATTAGCCCCTTGACCTAGGAGTACCATCGGGTGCGTCCAAAACGGTTTCTTATTCTATGGTGTATTAGGTGCAAACCGTGCACCTATCTTGCACTAAAACTAACACTGTCTCTAAAGGGACCGAAGTGAGATTCCATACGACAAATGTCATCTAGGAGTTCCATCTGGTGCGTCCAAATTGATTTCTGAGCATATGGTATGTTCCATGCAAATCGTGTACCTATCTTGCATCAAGATTAGTACTATCTCTAAACAGACCAAACCGAGCCTCCACTTGAGCCTCTTCACCTAGGAGTATCAACAGGTGCTTCTAAAATTGTTTTCTTAGACTTTGGTGCATTAGGCGCAAACCGTGCACATATCTTGCACCAAAACTAATACTATCTCTAAGCACACCAAAGCGAGATTCCATATGACACACGTCATCAAAGAGTTCTATCGGGTGTGTCCAAATTAATTTCTAAGCATATGGTACGTTCCATGCAGACCATGCATCTATCTTGCATCAAGATTAGAACTATCTCCAAATCGATCGAACCGAGCATCCACTTGAGCCCCTTCACCTAGGAGTACCAACAAGTGCGTCCAAAATGGTTTCTTAGACTATGGTGCATTAGGTGCAAACTGTGCACCTATCTTGCACCAAAACTAACAATATCTCCAAATGGACCGAAGCAACATTCCATATGACACACGTCATCAAGGAGATCCATCGGGTGCATCCAAATTGATTTCCAAGCATATGGTATGTTCCATGCAAAGCATGCACCTACCTTGCATAAGTATTAGCAATATCTCCAAACTGACCGAACCAAGCTTCCACTTGGGCCTCTTCATCCAAGAGTACCAAATAGTGCGTCCAAAATGGTTTCTTAGACTATGGTGCATCTTGCACTAAAACTTACAATGTCTACAAACGGACAAAAGCAAGATTCCATATGACACACGTCATCTAGGAGTTCCATTGGGTGCATCCAAATTTATTTTTAAGCATATGGTATGTTCCTTGCAAATCATGCACCTATCTTGCATCAAGATTAGCACTATCTCCAAACAGATCAAACCGAGCTTCCACTTGAGCCTCTTCACCGAAGTACCAACAGGTGCTTCCAAAATGGTTTCTTAGACTATGGTGCAGTAGGCACAAACCATGCACATATCTTGCACCGAAACTAACACTGTTTCGAAACAGACCAAAGCGAGATTCCATATGACACACGTCATTAAGGAGTTCCATCGGGTGCATCCACATTGATTTCCAAGCATATTGTATGTTCCATGCAAACCGTGCACCTATCTTGCATCAAGATTAGCACTATCTCCAAACAGACCGAACCGAGCTTCCACTTGAGCCTCTTCATCTAGGAGTACAAACAGCTGCGTCAAAAATGGTTTCTTAGACTATGGTGCATTAGGCACAAACTATGCACCTATCTGCATCGAAACTAACATTGTCTCCAAACAGGGCGAAGCGTGGTTCCATGTGACACACGTCATCTAGGAGTTCCATTGGGTGTGTCCAAATTGATTTCTTAACATATGGTACGTTCCATTCAAACTGTGCAACTATCTTGCATCAAGATTAGCACTATATCCGAACAGACCAAATCGAGCCTCCACTTGAGCCTCTTCAACTACGAGTACCATCGAGTGCGTCTAAAATGGTTTCTTAGCTTATGGTGCATTAGGCGTAAACCATGCATATATCTTCTACCAAAACTAACAGTGTCTAAACGAACGGAAGCAAGATTCTATCTGACACACATCATCAAGGAGTTATATCAGGTGCGTCCTAATTGATTTCTGAGCATATCGTATGTTCCATGCAAACCGTGCATCTATCTTGCATCAAGATTAGCACTATCTCCAAACAGACCAAACCGAGCTTTCACATTAGCCCCTTGACCTAGGAGTACCATCGGGTGCGTCCAAAACGGTTTCTTATCCTATGGTGCATTAGGTGCAAACCGTGCACCTATCTTGCACTGAAACTAACACAGTCTCTAAACGGACCGAAGTGAGCTTCCATACGACACATGTCATCTAGGAGTTCCATCTGGTGCGTCCAAATTGATTTCTGAGCATATGGTATGTTCCATGCAAATCGTGCACCTATCTTGCATCAAGATTAGTACTATCTCTAAACAGACCAAACCGAGCCTCCACTTGACCCTCTTCACCTAGGAGTACCAACAGGTGCTTCCAAAATGGTTTCTTAGACTTTGGTGCATTAGACGCAAACCGTGCACATATCTTGCACCGAAACTAATACTATCTCTAAGCACACCAAAGCGAGATTCTATGACACACGTCATCAAAGAGTTCTATCAGGTGTGTCCAAATTAATTTCTAAGCATATGGTACGTTCCATGCAGACCATGCATCTATCTTGCATCAAGATTAGCACTATCTCCAAATAGATCGAACCGAGCATCCACTTGAGCCCCTTCACCTAGGTGTACCAACAAGTGCGTCCAAAATGGTTTCTTAGACTATGGTGCATTAGGTGCAAACTGTGCACCTATCTTGCACCAAAACTAACAATATCTCCAAATGGACAAGATTCCATATGACACACGTCATCAAGGAGGTCCATCGGTTGCATCCAAATTGATTTCCAAGCAAATGGTATGTTTCATGCAAAGCATGCACCTACCTTGCATAAGTATTAGCACTATCTCCAAACTGACCTAACCAAGCTTCCACTTTGGCCTCTTCATCCAAGAGTACCAAATAGTGCGTCCAAAATGGTTTCTTAGACTATGGTGCATTAGGCGCAAACTGTGCAATTATCTTGCACTAAACCTTACAATGTCTACAAACGGACAAAAGCAAGAATCCATATGACACACGTCATCTAGGAGTTCCATTGGGTGCGTCCAAATTGATTTTTAAGCATATGGTATGTTCCTTGCAAATTATGCACCTATCTTGCATCAAGATTAGCACTATCTCCAAACAGATCAAACCGAGCTTCCACTTGAGCCTCTTCACTGAAGTACCAACAGGTGCTTCCAAATGGTTTCTTAGACTATGGTGCAGCAGGCACAAACTATGCACATATCTTGCACCGAAACTAACACTGTTTCTAAACAGACCAAAGCGAGATTCCATATGACACACGTCATCAAGGAGTTCCATCGGGTGCATCCACATTGATTTCCAAGCATATTGTATGTTCCATGCAAACCGTGCACCTATCTTGCATCAAGATTAGCACTATCTCCAAACAGACCGAACCGAGCTTCCACTTGAGCCTCTTCATCTAGGAGTACAAACAGCTGCGTCAAAAATGGTTTCTTAGACTATGGTGCATTAGGCACAAACTATGCACCTATCTAAATCGAAACTAACATTGTCTCCAAACAGAGCGAAGCGAGATTCCATGTGACACACGTCATCTAGGAGTTCCATTGGGTGTGTCCAAATTGATTTCTTAACATATGGTACGTTCCATTCAAACTGTGCAACTATCTTGCATCAAGATTAGCACTATATCCGAACAGACCAAATCGAGCCTCCACTTGAGCCTCTTCAACTACGAGTACCATCGAGTGCGTCTAAAATGGTTTCTTAGCTTATGGTGCATTAGGCGTAAACCATGCACATATCTTCTACCAAAACTAACAGTCTCTAAACGAACCGAAGCAAGATTCCATATGACACACATCATTAAGGTGTTATATCAGGTGCGTCCTAATTGATTTCTGAGCATATCGTATGTTCCATGCAAACCGAGCATCTATCTTGCATCAAGATTCGCACTATCTCCAAACAGTTCAAACCGAGCTTTCACTTTAGCCCCTTGACCTAGGAGTACCATCGGGTGCGTCCAAAATGGTTTCTTATCCTATGGTGCATTAGGTGCAACTGTGCTCCTATCTTGCACCGAAACTAACACTATCTTTAAACGGACCGAAGTGAGATTCCATATGACACATGTCATCTAGGAGTTAAATCTGTTGCGTCCAAATTGATTTCTGAGCATATGGTATGTTCTATGCAAATCGTGCACCTATCTTGCATCAAGATTAGCACTATCTCTAAACAGACCGAATCGAGCCTCCACTTGAGCCTCCTCACCTAGGAGTACCAACAGGTGCTTCCAAAATGGTTTCTTAGACTTCAGTGCATTAGGCGCAAACCGTGCACATATCTTGCACCGAAACTAATACTCTCTCTAAGCCCACCAAAGCGAGATTCCATATGACACACGTCATCAAGGACTTCTATCGGGTGTGTCCACATTAATTTCTAAGCATATGGTACGTTCCATGCAGACCGTGCATCTATCCTGCATCAAGATTAGAACTATCTCCAAATAGACCAAACCGAGCTTTCACTTGAGCCTTTTACCCAGGAGTACCATCGGGTGCGTCCAAAATGGTTTCTTAGCCTATGCTGCATTATGTGCAAACCTTGCACCTATCTTGCACTGAAACTAACAGTCTCCAAACAGACTGAAGCTAGATTTCGTATGACACACGTCATCTAGGAGTTCCATCATGTGCGTCTAGATTGTTTTCCAAGCATTTGGTATGTTCCATGCAAACCGTGCACCTATCTTGCATCAAGATTAGCACTATCTCCAAACAGATCGAACCGAGCATGCACTTGAGCCCCTTCACCTAGGAGTACCAACAAGTGCGTCAAAAATGGTTTCTTAGACTATGGTGCATTAGGTGCAAACTGTGCACCTATCTTGCACCGAAACTAACTATGTCTCCAACTGGACGGAAGCGAGATTCCATATGACACACGTCATCAAGGAGTTCCATCGGGTGCATCCAAATTGATTTCCAAGCATATGCTATGTTCCATGCAAAGCATGCACCTACCTTGCATAAGGATTAGCACTATCTCCAAACTGACCGAACCAAGCTTCCACTTGAGCCTCTTCATCCAAGAGTTCAAAATAGTGCGTCCAAAAGAGTTTCTTAGACTATGGTGCATTAGGCGCAAACTGTGCACCTATCTTGCACTAAAACTTACAATATCTACAAACGGACAAAAGCAAGATTCCATATGACACACGTCATCTAAGAGTTCCATTGGGTGCGTCCAAACTGATTTTTAAGCATATGGTATGTTCCTTGCAAATAGTGCACCTATCTTGCATCAAGATTAGCACTATCTTCAAACATAGCAAACCGAGATTTTGAATGACACAGTTTTGGTCTGTTTGGAGATAGTGCTAATCTTGATGCAAGATAGATGCACGGTTTGCATGGAACATACGATATGCTCAGAAATCAATTAGGACGCACCTGATATAGATGCACGGTTTGCATGGAACATACGATATGCTCAGAAATCAATTAGGACGCACCTGATATAACTCCTTGATGATGTGTGTCATACGGAATCTTGCTTCGGTTTGTTTAGAGACAGTGTTAGTTTTGGTAGAAGATATGTGCACGGTTTACGCCTAATGCACCATAGGCTAAGAAACAATTTTAGACACACCCGATGGTTTCCGCCTAATGCACCATAGGCTAAGAAACAATTTTAGACACACCCGATGATACTCGTAGTTGAAGAGGCTCAAGTGGAGGCTCGATTTGGTCTGTTCGGATATAGTGCTAATCTTGATGCAAGATAGTTGCATAATTTGTATGGAACGTACCATATGTTAAGAAATCAATTTGGACGCACCCAATTGTACTCGTAGATGATGTGTGTCATGTGGAATCTCGCTTTGGTCTGTTTGGAGACAATGTTAGTTTCGCTGTAAGATAGGTGCATAGTTTGTGCCTAATGCACCATAGCCTAAGAAACCATTTTGACGCACCTGTTTGTACTCGTAGATGAAGAGGCTCAAGTGGAAGCTTGGTTCGGTCTGTTTGGAGATAGTGCTAATCTTGATGCAAGATAGGTGCACGGTTTGCATGGAACATACCATATGTTTGGAAATCAATTTGGATGCACCCGATGGAACTCCTTGATGACGTGTGTCATATGGAATCTTGCTTTGGTCTGTTTAGGAACAGTGTTAGTTTCGGTGCAACATATGTGCATGGTTTGCGCCTAATGCACCATGGTCTAAGAAACCATTTTGGAAGCACCTGTTGGTACTTCGGTGAAGTGGCTCAAGTAGAAGCTCGGTTTGATCTATTTGGAGATAGTGCTAATCTTGATGCAAGATAGGTGCATGATTTGCAAGGAACATACCATATGCTTAGAAATCGATTTGGACACACCCAATGGAACTCCTAGATGACGTGTGTCATATGGAATCTTGCTTCGGTCCGTTTGTAGACATTGTAAGTTTTAGTGCAAGATAGGTGCATAGTTTGCGCCTAATGCAGCATAGTCTAAGAAACCATTTTGGACGCACTATTTGGTACTCCAGGGTGAAGGGGCTTAGTGGATGCTCGGTTCGGTCTGTTTGGAGATAGTGTTAATCATGATGCAAGATAGGTGCACGGTTTGCATCGAACATACCATATACTTGGAAATCAATTTGGGTGCACCCGATGGAACTCCTTAATGACGTGTGTCATATGGAATCTCACTTCGATCCATTTGGAGACATTGTTAGTTTTGGTGCAAGATAGGTGCACAGTTTGCACCTAATGCACCATAGTCTAAGAAACCATTTTGGACACACTTGTTGGTACTCCTAGGTGAAGGGGCTTAGTGGATGCTCGGTTCGGTCTGTTTGGAGATAGTATTAATCTTGATGCAAGATAGGTGCACGGTTTGCATGGAACATACCAAATGCTTGGATATCAATCTAGACGCACATGTTGGAACTCCTAGATGACGTGTGTCATACGAAATCTTGCTTCGGTCTCTTTGGAGACAGTGTTAGTTTCAGTGCAAGATATGTGCAAGTTTGCATATAATGTAGCATAGGCTAAGAAACCATTTTGGACGCACCCAATGGTACTCCTAGGTAAAAGGCTCAAGTGAAAGCTCACTTTGGTCTATTTGGAGATAGTGCTAATCTTGATGCAAGATAGATGCACGGTCTACATGGAACGTACCATATGCTTATAAATTAATTTGGACACACCCGATAGAATTCCTTGATGACGTGTGTCATATGGAGTCTCACTTTGGTGTGCTTAGAGACAGTATTAGTTTCGGTGTAAGATATGTGCACGGTTTGCGCCTAATGCACCAAAGTCTAAGAAACCATTTTGGAAGCACCTGTTGGTACTCCTAGGTGAAGAGGCTCAACTGGAGGCTCGGTTCGGTCTGTTTAGAGATAGTGCTAATCTTGATGCAAGATAGGTGCACGATTTGTATGGAACATACCATATAGGTGTAGAGAATACAGAGCAAATAGGTGTAGAGAATACAGAGCATTATGAGAGTCTTATTGTGCAGCGTGTGCTTAGTGCTCAAGCGGAGAAGGCAGAGCAGAATCTGTGGCATACATTGTTCCAAACAAAGTGTGATATTAAAGAGCGTTCTTGTCGTTTGATTATTAATGGAGGTAGCTGCAACAACTTGGCTAGCAGCAACATGGTGGAGAAGCTTGGACTTACCATCAAACCACATCCACATCCATATCACATTCGGTGGCTGAACAACAGTGGTAAGGCCAAGGTAACAAAACTGGTGCGAGTTAATTTTACTATTGGTTCATACCATGATGTTGTTGAATGTGATGTTGTACCTATGGAAGCTTGTAATATTCTGCTAGGTAGACCATGGCAATTTGATAAGGAATGTATACATCATGGTAGATCAAATCAGTATTCGTTTATGCACCATGATAAGAAAATTGTTTTGCTAGCTATGTCTCCCGAAGCTATCGTACGTGATGAAGTTGCTAAAATTACCAAGGCTAAAATTAAGAACTGTGCAGATACCAATGGAAATAACAAAGATGAGATAAGATTAAATGGACATTGCATGCTTGCTACTAAATCTGATGTTAATGAACTAATTCCTTCCACATCTATTGCTTATGCTTTGGTACGTAAGGGTGTTTTGATTTCAATTGAAGATATGCTGCATTCTTTTCCCCTGTTGCTCATAACATTTTGCAAGCGTATGCTGATGTTTTTCCAAGTGAGATACCGGCAGGGCTGCCACCTATACGCGGGATTGAGCACCAAATTGATCTTATTCCTGGTGCATCTTTGCCAAACCACGCGCCATACAGGACAAATCCGGAGGAAACAAAAGAAATCCAGCGACAAGTGCAAGAACTCCTCGACAAAGGTTATGTACGTGAGTCTCTTAGTCCTTGTGCTGTTCCAGTTATTTTGGTGCCAAAGAAAGATGGAACATGGCGAATGTGTGTTGATTGTAGGGCAACTAATAATATCACCATTCGATATAGACTCCCTATTCCCCGTTTAGATGATATGCTTGATGAATTGAGTGGTGCTGTTGTGTTTTCCAAAGTTGATTTGCGCAGTGGGTACCACCAGATTCGTATGAAATTGGGAGATGAATGGAAAACTGCTTTCAAAACTAAGTTTGGTTTATATGAGTGGTTGCTAATTCCTTTTGGGTTAACTAATGCACCTAGTACTTTCATGAGACTAATGAACGAGGTTTTATGTGCTTTCATTGGAAAATTTGTTGTAGTCTACTATGATGATATATTGATCTACAACAAATCTGATGAACACCTTGATCACTTGCATGCTATTTTTGATGCTCTACGTGATGCATGTTTATTTGGAAACCTTGAGAAGTGCACCTTTTGCACCGATCGTGTGTCTTTTCTTGGCTATGTTGTGACTCCGCAGGGAATTGAGGTTGATCAAGCCAAGGTAGAAGCTATACAGGGACGGCCTATACCAAAGACAATCACCCAGGTGCGGAGTTTCTTAGGACTTGCTGGGTTTTATCGCCATTTTGTGAAGGATTTCAGCACCATTGCCGCACCATTGAATGAGCTTACAAAGAAGGGACTGCCTTTTGTTTGTGGCAAAGTACAAGAGAATTCCTTCAACATGTTGAAAGATAAGTTAACACATGCACCTCTCCTACAGCTTCCTGATTTTAATAAGACTTTTGAGCTTGAGTGTGATGCTAGTGGGATTGGTTTGGGAGGTGTTTTGCTACAAGAGGGTAAACCTGTTGCATATTTTAGTGAGAAATTGAGTGGGCCTGTTCTGAACTATTCAACTTATGATAAATAATTGTATGCTCTTGTTCGAACTTTAGAAACATGGCAGCATTATTTGTGGCCCAAAGAGTTTGTTATTATTATGATCATGAATCTTTGAAACATATTCGTAGTCAAGGAAAACTAAATCGCAGACATGCTAAGTGGGTAGAATTTATTGAATCCTTTCCTTATGTTATTAAGCACAAGAAAGGGAAGGAGAATATCATTGCCGATGCTTTGTCAAGGAGATATACTTTGTTGAATCAACTTGATTACAAGATTTTTGGATTAGAAACGATCAAAGACCAATATGTTCATGATGCTGATTTTAATGAAGTGTTGCTGTGTTGTAAAGATGGAAAAGGATGGAACAAATTCATCGTTAGTGATGGGTTTGTGTTTAGAGCTAACAAGCTATGCATTCCAGCTAGCTCTGTTTGTTTGTTGTTGTTGCAGGAAGCTCATGGAGGAGGTTTGATGGGACATTTTGGAGCAAAGAAGACGGAGGACATACTTGCTGGTCATATCTTTTGGCCAAGGATGAGGAGAGATGTGGAGAGATTTGTTGCTCGCTGCACAACCTGTCAAAAGGCTAAGTCACGCTGAAATCCACATGGTTTGTATATGCCTCTACCTGTTCCTAGCGCTCCTTGAGAAGATCTTTCTATGGATTTTGTGTTGGGATTGCCTAGGACTAGGAAGGGCTGTGATAGTGTTTTTGTTGTTGTGGTTATATTTTCTAAGATGGCACACTTTATACCTTGTCATAAGACCGATGATGCTACACATATTGCTGATTTATTCTTTCGGGAAGTTGTTCGTTTGCATGGTGTGCCTAATACAATTGTTTCCGATTGAGATGCTAAATTTCTTCGCCATTTTTGGAGAACTTTATGGGGAAAATTGGGGACAAAGCTTTTATTTTTCTACCACTTGTCATTCCCAAACTGATGGTCAAACTGAAGTTGTGAATAGAACCTTGTCACTATGTTAAGGGCTATTCTAAAGAAGAATATTAAAATGTGGGAAGATTGTTTGCCCCATATTGAGTTTGCTTATAATCATTCTTTGCACTCTACTACAAAGATGTGTCCATTTGAGCTTGTTTATGGCCTGCTACCACGTGCGCCTATTGATTTAATGTCTTTGCCAACCTCTGAAAAATTGAATTTTGATGCTGAACAACGTGCTAAGTTGATGTTAAAATTGCATGAAACAACTAAAGAAAACATAGAGCGCATGAATGCTAAGTATAAGGTTGCTGGTGATAATGGTAGAGCACAATTGAATTTTGAACCTGAAGATTTGGTTTGGTTGCATTTGAGAAAGGATAAGTTTCCTAAGTTCAGAAAATCTAAATTGATGCCTAGAGCTGCTGGACCATTTAAAGTGCTGCAATGAATTAATGAGAATGCATATAAGCTTGATCTTCCTGCAGATTTTGGGGTTAGTCCCACATTTAACATTGCAGATTTGAAACCATATTTGGGTGAGGAAGATGAGCTTGAGTCGAGGACAACTCAAATGCAAGAAAGGGAGGATGATGAGGACATCAACACCATCGATATATCCACACCTACACCAGTTGGTCCTCTTGCTCGTGCTCGTGCCCATCAACTCAATCTTCAAGTAAGTTCAATTTTAAACTCTTGTCAATCATATTTAGACAATGGAGACACGTGCACTTTCGTGTTGCTCAGGAATAATGGACAAGATCAACAAGGGAAGGTTCAAGTGTATTCGGAATGCGAGGCAACACCAACTCAAGGGCTGATTGCATATGGGAAGAGTCATAACTTAACAAAGATGATTGGAGATCAGGTCCAAGCCTCCACAACATCCTCTATCAAGCTACCACGTCGCTTCTAGAGCAAGGAAACAAAGAGTCCAAATCCAAACGTTTTGAGAGTTTGATTCGGACTGGAAAATAACTCCAACTTGTACGGGTCACCACGACGTCATATGGACTCCAACTGGGACGTTCCTATACTTGTTCAAAAGCTTATGAAATCTACTTTCCAATGGGTCCAACCCCATATCTATGCAGCTTATGAGTCGGGCGCAGTCCTTGTTTTCGTGCCGACACTTTTTCTGTTTTGGTGCTGCGTCACCCTATTTTGGACCAATGGCCCATGTATCAAGTTGAGTCCATTAGGGACGCGTCCTAGGGTTGGAGGATGACTCTAGCACCCCTTTGGTCGTCCTCCCCTCTATTTATTTGCATCTAGAGCCGCCATGAACAACTGGGTTTTGATTAAATAAAGTTTAGCCTTCGCTACATGCTTGTAAACGCGCGTGCTGATCTAGCCGCCCATCTTCTTGTTTTCGGAACCCCACTTCATTCAAGATTGAGTTTGAAACCTTCATTTACATCTAGTAATTTAATACTTGTTCTACTTGTTCTTGCTGGTTCTTCGATTGCTTGCAGGACGAGTGCCCTAGTGGCTGGGTGTTGCGCTCCACAATATCGTGACAGCCATTGGAGGTGGTGTATCGGTTGCTAAGGCACGGCCTTGGAAGGCTGTAGTCAGGCCGTGAACGTCATCTCCATTCACTAATCGAGTTATCCAGTGCCTCTCATCGAAAGATCAGGTGAAAACCCTAGCGGGTTCACATCACGTGTGTCATACAAAATCTTGCTTCGGTCTGTTTGGAGACAGTGTTAGTAATGCAGCATAGGCTAAGAAACCATTTTGGATGCACCCGATGGTACTCCTAGGTAAAAGGCTCAAGTGAAAGCTTGGTTTGGTCTATTTGGAGATAGTGCTAATCATGATGCAAGATAGATGCACGGTCTGCATGGAACGTACCATATGCTTAGAAATTAATTTGGACACACCCGATAGAACTCCTTGATGTCGTGTGTCATATGGAATCTCGCTTGTGTGTGCTTAGAGACAGTATTAGTTTCGGTGCAAGATATGTGCATGGTTTGCGCCTAATGCACCAAAGTCTATGAAACCATTTTGGAAGCACCTGTTGTTACTCCCAGGTGAAGAGGCTAAAGTGGAGGCTCAGTTCGGTTTGTTTAGAGATAGTGCTAATCTTGATGCAAGATAGGTGCACGATTTGCATGGAACACACCATACGCTTAGAAATCAATTTGGACGCACCACATAGAACTCCTAGATGACATGTGTCATTTGGAATCTCAATTCGGTCCGTTTAAAGACAGTGTTAGTTCCAGTGCAAGATAGGTGCACGGTTTGCACCAAATGCACCATAGGAAAAGAAACCATTTTGGACGCACCCGATGGTACTCCTAGGTCAAGGGCTCAAGTGAAAGCTCGTTTTGGTCTATTTGGACATAGTGCTAATCTTGATGCAAGATAGATGCACGGTTTGCATGGAACATACGATATGCTAAGAAATCAACGCACCTGATATAACTCCTTGATGATGTTTGTCATATGGAGTCTTGCTTCGGTTCGTTTAGAGACAGTGTTAGTTTTGGTAGAAGATATGTGTACGATTTACGCCTAATGCACCATAGGCTAAGAAACCATTTTAGACACACCCGATGATACTCGTAGTTGAAGAGGCTAAAGTGGAGGCTCGATTTGGTCTGTTTGGATATAGTGCTAATCTTGATGCAAGATAGTTGCATAATTTGCATGGAACGTACCATATGTTAAGAAATCAATTTGGACGCATGCAATGGAACTCCCAGATGACGTGTGTCATATGGAATCTTGCTTTGGTCTGTTTGGAGACAATGTTAGTTTTGGTGCAAGATAGGTGCATAGTTTGCGCCTAATGCACCAAAGTCTAAGAAACCATTTTGGAAGCACCTGTTGGTACTCCTAGGTGAAGAGGCTCAAGTGGAGGCTCGGTTCGGTCTGTTTAGAGATAGTGCTAATCTTGATACAAGATAGGTGCGCGATTTGCATGGAACATACCATATGCTCAGAAATCAATTTGGACGCACCAGATGGAACTCCTAGATGACATGTGTCATATGGAATCTCACTTAGGTCCGTTTAGAGAGAGTGTTAGTTTCGGTGCAAGATAGGTGCACGGTTTGCACCAAATACACCATAGGATAAGAAACCATTTTAGACGCACCCGATGGTACTCCTAAGTCCAGGGGCTCATGTGAAAGCTCGGTTTATGCAAGATAGATGCACGGTTTGCATGGAACATACGATATGCTCATAAATCAATTAGGACGCACCTGATATAACTCCTTGATGATGTGTGTCTTATGGAATCTTGCTTCGGTTTGGTTTAGAGATAGTGTTAGTTTTGGTAGAAGATAGGTGCATGGTTTACGCCTAATGCACCATAGGCTAAAAAACCATTTTAGATATGGTGCACGGTTTACCCGATGGTACTCGTAGTTGAAGAGGCTCAAGTGGAGGCTCGACTTGGTCTGTTCGGATATGGTGCTAATCTTGATGCAAGATAGTTGCACAGTTTGCATGGACCGTATCGTATGTTAAGAAATCAATTTAGACACACCTAATGGAACTCCTAGATGACGTGTGTCATATGGATTCTCGCTTCGGTCTGTTTGGAGACAATGTTAGTTTCGGTGCAAGATAGGTGCATAGTTTGTGCCTCATGCACCATAGTCTAAGAAACCATTTTTGACGCACCTGTTTGTACTCCTAGATCAAGAGGCTCAAGTGGAAGCTCGGTTCGGTCTGTTTGGAGATAGTGCTAACGTCGATGCAAGATAGGTGCACGGTTTCCATGGAACATACCATATGCATGGAAATCAATTTGGATGCACCCGATGGAACTCCTTGATGACGTGTGTCATATGGAATCTCACTTTGGTTTGTTTAGCAGCAGTGTATGTGCATGGTTTGCACCTAATGCACCATAGTCTAAGAAACCATTTTGGAAGCACCTGTTGGTACTTCGGTGAAGAGGCTCAAGTGGAAGCTCGGTTTGATCTGTTTGGAGATAGTGCTAATCTTGATGCAAGATAGGTGCATGATTTGCAAGAAACATACCATATGCTTAGAAATCAATTTGGACGCACCCAATGGAACTCCTAGATGATGTGTGTTATATAGAATCTTGCTTCGGTCCGTTTGTAGACATTGTAAGTTTTAGTGCAAGCTAGGTGCACAATTTGCGCCTAATGCACCATAGTCTAAGAAACCAGTTTGGACACACTATTTGGTACTCCTGGGTGAAGAGGCTCAAGTGGAAGCTTGGTTCGGTCAGTTTGGAGTTGGTACTAGTCCTTATGCAAGGTAGGTGCACTGTTTGCATGGAACATACCATATGCTTAGAAAATCAATTTGGATGCACCCAATGGAACTCCTTGATGACGTGTGTCATATGGAATCTAGCTTCGGTCCATTTGGAGACATTGTTAGTTTCGGTGCAAGATAGGTCCACAGTTTGCACCTAATGCTGGTCTAAGAAATCATTTTGGACGCACTTGTTGGTACTCCTAGGTGAAGGGGCTCAACTGGATGCTCGGTTCGGTCTGTTTGGAGATAGTGCTAATCTTAATGCAAGATAGGTGCACGGTTTGCATGGAACATACCAAATGCTTAGAAATCAATCTGAACACACATGATGGAACTCCTAGGTGACGTGTGTCATATGAAATCTTGTTTCAGTCTGTTTGGAGACAGTATTAGTTTCGGTGCAAGATAGGTGCAAGGTTTGCACATAATGCAGCATAGGCTAAGAAACCGTTTTGGATGCACCCGATGGTACTCCTAGGTAAAAGACTCAAGTGAAAGCTCGGTTTGGTCTATTTGGAGATAGTGCTAATCTTGATGCAAGAAAGATGCACGGTCTGCATGGAACGTACCATATGTTTAGAAATTAATTTGGACACACCCGATAGAACTCCTTGATGTCGTGTGTAATATGGAATCTCACTTTGGTGTGCTTAGAGATAGTATTAGTTTCGGTGCAAGATATGTGCACGGTTTGCGCCTAATGCACCAAAGTGTAAGAAACCATTTTGGAACCACCTATTGGTACTCCTAGGTGAAGAGGCTCAAGTAGAGGTTCGGTTCGGTCTGTTTAGAGATAGTGCTAATCTTGATGCAAGATAGGTGCACGATTTGCATGGAACATACCATATGCTCAGAAATCAATTTGGACGCACCGCATAGAACTCCTAGACGACATGTGTCATATGGAATCTCACTTCGGTCCGTTTAGAGATAGTGTTAGTTTCGGTGCAAAATAGGTGCATGGTTTGCACCTAATGCACCATAGGATAAGAAACCATTTTGGACACACCCGACGGTACTTCTAGGTCAAGGGGCTCAAGTGAAAGCTCGTTTTCGTCTGTTTGGAGATAGAGCTTATCTTGATGCAAGATAGATGCACGGTTTGCGTGGAACATACGATATGCTCAGAAATCAATTAGGACGCACTTGATATAACTCCTTGATGATGTGTGTCATATGGAATCTTGCTTCTGTTTCGTTTAGAGACAGTGTTAGTTTTGGAAGAAGATATGTGCACGGTTTACGCCTAATGCACCATTGGCTTAGAAACTATTTTAGACACATCCGATGGTACTCGTAGTTGAAGAGGCTCTAGTGGAGGCTCGATTTGGTCTGTTTGGATATAGTGCAAATCTTGATGCAAGATAGTTGCACAGTTTGCATGGAACGTGCCATATGTTAAGAAATTAATTTGGACGCACCCAATGGAACTCTTAGATGATGTGTGTCATATGGAATATCGCTCCGGTCTGTTTGGAGACAATTTTAGTTTCGGTGCAAGATAGGTGCATAGTTTCTGTCTAATGCACCACAGTCTAAACCATTTTTGACACACCTGTTTGTACTCCTAGATGAAGAGGCTCAAGTGGAAGCTCAGTTCGGTCTATTAGAGATAGTGTTAATCTTCATGCAAGATAGGTGCACGGTTTGCATGGAACATACCATATGCTTGGAAATCAATTTGGATGCACCTGATGGAACTCCTTGATGACTTGTGTCATATGGAATATCGCTTTGGTCTATTTATAAACAGTGTTAGTTTCAGTGTAAGATATGTGCATGGTTTGCGCCTACTGCACCATAGTCTAAGAAACCATTTTGGAAGCACCTGTTGGTACTTCGGTGAAGAGGCTCAAGTGGAAGCTCGGTTTGATCTGTTTGGAGATAGTTCTAATCTTGATGCAATATAGGTGCATGATTTGCAAGGAACATACCACATATGCTTAGAAATCAATTTGGACGCACCCAATGGAACACCTAGATGACGTGTGTCATATGGAATCTTGCTTCGGTCCGTTTGTACACATTGTAAGTTTTATTGTAAGATAGGTGCACAGTTTGCGCATAATGCACCATAGTCTAAGTAACCAGTTTGGATGCCCTATTTGGTACTCCTGGGTGAAGAGGCTCAAGTGGATGTTTGGTTCGGTCAGTTTGGAGATGGTGCTAATCCTTATGCAACGTAGGTGCATGGTTTGTATGGAACATACCATATACTTGGATATCAATTTGGATGCACCCGATGGAACTCCTTGATGACATCTGTCATATGGAATCTCGTTTCGGTCCATTTGGAGACATTGTTAGTTTCGGTGCATGATAGGTGCACAGTTCGCACCTAATGCACCATAGTCTAAGAAACCATTTTGGACGCACCCGATGGTACTCCTAGGTCAAGGGCTCAAGTGAAAGCTCGGTTTGGTCTGTTTGGACATAGTGCTAATCTTGATGCAAGATAGATGCACGGTTTGCATGGAACATACGATATGCTAAGAAATCAACGCACCTGATATAACTCCTTGATGATGTTTGTCATATGGAATCTTGCTTCTGTTTCGTTTAGAGACAGTGTTAGTTTTGGAAGAAGATATGTGCACGGTTTACGCCTAATGCACCATTGGCTTAGAAACTATTTTAGACACATCCGATGGTACTCGTAGTTGAAGAGGCTCTAGTGGAGGCTCGATTTGGTCTGTTTGGATATAGTGCAAATCTTGATGCAAGATAGTTGCACAGTTTGCATGGAACGTGCCATATGTTAAGAAATTAATTTGGACGCACCCAATGGAACTCTTAGATGATGTGTGTCATATGGAATATCGCTCCGGTCTGTTTGGAGACAATTTTAGTTTCGGTGCAAGATAGGTGCATAGTTTCTGTCTAATGCACCACAGTCTAAACCATTTTTGACACACCTGTTTGTACTCCTAGATGAAGAGGCTCAAGTGGAAGCTCAGTTCGGTCTATTAGAGATAGTGTTAATCTTCATGCAAGATAGGTGCACGGTTTGCATGGAACATACCATATGCTTGGAAATCAATTTGGATGCACCTGATGGAACTCCTTGATGACGTGTGTCATATGGAATATCGCTTTGGTCTATTTAGAAACAGTGTTAGTTTCAGTGTAAGATATGTGCATGGTTTGCGCCTACTGCACCATAGTCTAAGAAACCATTTTGGAAGCACCTGTTGGTACTTCGGTGAAGAGGCTCAAGTGGAAGCTCGGTTTGATCTGTTTGGAGATAGTTCTAATCTTGATGCAATATAGGTGCATGATTTGCAAGGAACATACCACATATGCTTAGAAATCAATTTGGACGCACCCAATGGAACTCCTAGATGACGTGTGTCATATGGAATCTTGCTTTTGTCCATTTGTAGACATTGTAAGTTTTAGTCAAAGATAATTGCACAGTTTGCGCCTAATGCACCATAGTCTAAGAAAGCATTTTGGACGCACTATTTGGTACTCCTGGGTGAAGAGGCCAAAGTGGAAGCTTGGTTCGGTCAGTTTGGAGATAGTGCTAATACTTATGCAAGGTAGGTGCATGCTTTGCATGGAACATACCATATGCTTGGAAATCAATTTGGATGCACCCGATGGACCTCCTTGATGACGTGTGTCATATGGAATCATGCTTCAGTCCACTTGGAGATATTGTTAGTTTTGGTGCAAGTTAGGTGCACAGTTTGCACCTAATGCACCAGTCTAAGAAACCATTTTGGACGCACTTGTTGGTACTCCTAGGTGAAGGGCCTCAAGTGGATGCTCGGTTCGATCTATTTGGAGATAGTGCTAATCTTGATGCAAGATTGATGCATGGTCTGTATGGAACGTACCATATGCTTAGAAATTAATTTGGACACACCCGATAGAACTCTTTGATGACGTGTGTTATATGGAATCTCGCTTTGGTGTGCTTAGAGATAGTATTAGTTTCGGTGCAAGATATGTGCACGGTTTGCGCCTAATGCACCAAAGTCTAAGAAACCATTTTGGAAGCACCTGTTGGTACTTCTAGGTGAAGAGGCTCAAGTGGAGGCTCGGTTTGGTCTGTTTAGAGATAGTGCTAATCTTGATGCAAGATAGGTGCACGATTTGCATGGAACATACCATATGCTCATAAATCAATTTGGACGCACCAGATGGAACTCCTAGATGACATGTGTCGTATGGAATCTCACTTCGGTCCGTTCAGAGACAGTGTTAGTTTCAGTGCAAGATAGGTGCACGGTTTGCACCTAATGCACCATAGGATAAGAAACCGTTTTGGACGCACCCGATGGTACTCCTAGGTCAAGGGGCTAAAGTGAAAGCTCAGTTTGGTCTGTTTGGAGATAGTGCTAATCTTGATGCAAGATAGGTGCACGATTTGCATGGAACATACCATGTGCTTAGAAATTAATTTGGACGCACCAGATGGAACTCCTAGATGACATGTGTCATATGGAATCTCACTTTGGTCCGTTTAGAGACAGTGTTAGTTTCAGTGCAAGATAGGTGCACGGTTTGCACCTAATGCACCATAGGATAAGAAACCATTTTGGACGCACCCGATGGTACTCCTAGGTAAAGGGGCTAATGTGTAAGCTCAGTTTGGTCTGTTTGGAGATAGTGCTAATCTTGATGCAAGATAGATGCACGGTTTGCATGGAACATACGATATGCTCAGAAATCAATTAGGACGCACCTGATATAACTCCTTGATGAAGTGTGTCATATGGAATCTTGCTTCGGTTTGTTTAGAGACTGTTAATTTTGGTTGAAGATATGTGCATGGTTTACGCCTAATGCACCATAAGCTAAGAAACCATTTTAGACGCACTCGATGGTACTCGTAGTTGAAGAGGCTCAAGTGGAGGCTCGATTTGGTCTGTTCGGATATAGTGCTAATCTTGATGCAAGATAGTTGCACAGTTTGAATGGAACATACCATATGTTAAGAAATCAATTTGGACGCACCCAATGGAACTCCTAGATGACGTGTGTCACATGGAATCTTGCTTCGCTCTGTTTGGAGACAATGTTAGTTTCGATGCAGATAGGTGCATAGTTTGTGCCTAATGCACCATAGTCTAAGAAACCATTTTTGACGCACCTGTTTGTACTCCTAGATGAAGAGGCTCAAGTGGAAGCTCGGTTCGTTCTGTTCGGAGATAGTGCTAATCTTGATGCAAGATAGGTGCACGGTTTGCATGCAACATACAATATGCTTGGAAATCAATGTGGATGCACCCGATGGAACTCCTTGATGACGTGTGTCATATGGAATCTCGCTTTGGTCTGTTTAGAAACAGTGTTAGTTTCAGTGCAAGATATGTGCATGGTTTGTGCCTACTGCACCATAGTCTAAGAAACCATTTTGGAAGCACCTGTTGGTACTTCGGTGAAGAGGCTCAAGTGGAAGCTCGGTTTGATCTGTTTGGAGATAGTGCTAATCTTGATGCAAGATAGGTGCATGATTTGCAAGGAACATACCATATGCTTAAAAATCAATTTGGACGCACCCAATGGAACTCCTAGATGACGTGTGTCATATGGAATCTTGCTTTTGTCCATTTGTAGACATTGTAAGTTTTAGTCAAAGATAATTGCACAGTTTGCGCCTAATGCACCATAGTCTAAGAAAGCATTTTGGACGCACTATTTGGTACTCTTGGATGAAGAGGCCAAAGTGGAAGCTTGGTTCGGTCAGTTTGGAGATAGTGCTAATACTTATGCAAGGTAGGTGCATGCTTTGCATGGAACATACCATATGCTTGGAAATCAATTTGGATGCACCCGATGGACCTCCTTGATGACGTGTGTCATATGGAATCATGCTTCAGTCCACTTGGAGATATTGTTAGTTTTGGTGCAAGTTAGGTGCACAGTTTGCACCTAATGCACCAGTCTAAGAAACCATTTTGGACGCACTTGTTGGTACTCCTAGGTGAAGGGCCTCAAGTGGATGCTCGGTTCGATCTATTTAGAGATAGTGCTAATCTTGATGCAAGATTGATGCATGGTCTGTATGGAACGTACCATATGCTTAGAAATTAATTTGGACACACCCGATAGAACTCTTTGATGACGTGTGTTATATGGAATCTCGCTTTGGTGTGCTTAGAGATAGTATTAGTTTCGGTGCAAGATATGTGCACGGTTTGCGCCTAATGCACCAAAGTCTAAGAAACCATTTTGGAAGCACCTGTTGGTACTTCTAGGTGAAGAGGCTCAAGTGGAGGCTCGGTTTGGTCTGTTTAGAGATAGTGCTAATCTTGATGCAAGATAGGTGCACGATTTGCATGGAACATACCATATGCTCATAAATCAATTTGGACGCACCAGATGGAACTCCTAGATGACATGTGTCGTATGGAATCTCAGTTCGGTCCGTTCAGAGACAGTGTTAGTTTCAGTGCAAGATAGGTGCACGGTTTGCACCTAATGCACCATAGGATAAGAAACCGTTTTGGACGCACCCGATGGTACTCCTAGGTCAAGGGGCTAAAGTGAAAGCTCAGTTTGGTCTGTTTGGAGATAGTGCTAATCTTGATGCAAGATAGGTGCACGATTTGCATGGAACATACCATGTGCTTAGAAATTAATTTTGACGCACCAGATGGAACTCCTAGATGACATGTGTCATATGGAATCTCACTTTGGTCCGTTTAGAGACAGTGTTAGTTTCAGTGCAAGATAGGTGCACGGTTTGCACCTAATGCACCATAGGATAAGAAACCATTTTGGACGCACCCGATGGTACTCCTAGGTAAAGGGGCTAATGTGTAAGCTCAGTTTGGTCTGTTTGGAGATAGTGCTAATCTTGATGCAAGATAGATGCACGGTTTGCATGGAACATACGATATGCTCAGAAATCAATTAGGACGCACCTGATATAACTCCTTGATGATGTGTGTCATATGGAATCTTGCTTCGGTTCGTTTAGAGACTGTTAGTTTTGGTAGAAGATATGTGCATGGTTTACGCCTAATGCACCATAAGCTAAGAAACCATTTTAGACGCACTCGATGGTACTCGTAGTTGAAGAGGCTCAAGTGGAGGCTCGATTTGGTCTGTTCGGATATAGTGCTAATCTTGATGCAAGATAGTTGCACAGTTTGAATGGAACATACCATATGTTAAGAAATCAATTTGGACGCACCCAATGGAACTCCTAGATGACGTGTGTCACATGGAATCTCGCTTCGCTCTGTTTGGAGACAATGTTAGTTTCGATGTAGATAGGTGCATAGTTTGTGCCTAATGCACCATAGTCTAAGAAACCATTTTTGACGCACCTGTTTGGACTCCTAGATGAAGAGGCTCAAGTGGAAGCTCGGTTCGGTGTGTTTGGAGATAGTGCTAATCTTGATGCAAGATAGGTGCACGGTTTGCATGGAACATACAATATGCTTGGAAATCAATGTGGATGCACCCGATCGAAATCCTTGATGACGTGTGTCATATGGAATCTTGCTTTGGTCTGTTTAGAAACAGTGTTAGTTTCGGTGCAAGATATGTGCATGGTTTGTGCCTACTGCACCATAGTCTAAGAAACCATTTTGGAAGCACCTGTTGGTACTTCGGTGGAGAGGCTCAAGTGGAAGCTCGGTTTGATCTGTTTGGAGATAGTGCTAATCTTGATGCAAGATAGGTGCATGATTTACAAGGAACATACCATATGCTTAAAAATCAATTTGGACGCACCCAATGGAACTCCTAGATGACGTGTGTCATATGGAATCTTGCTTTTGTCCGTTTATAGACATTGTAAGTTTTAGTGCAAGATAATTGCACAGTTTGCGCCTAATGCACCATAGTCTAAGAAACCATTTGGGACGCACTATTTGGTACTCTTGGATGAAGAGGCCAAAGTGGAAGCTTGGTTCGGTCAGTTTGGAGACAGTGCTAATACTTATGCAAGGTAGGTGCATGCTTTGCATGGAACATACCATATGCTTGGAAATCAATTTGGATGCAACCGATGGACCTCCTTGATGACGTGTGTCATATGGAATCTTGCTTCGGTCCATTTGGAGATATTGTTAGTTTTGGTGCAAGATAGGTGCACAGTTGGCACCTAATGCACCAGTCTAAGAAACCATTTTGGACGCACTTGTTGGTACTCCTAGGTGAAGGGCCTCAAGTGGAAGCTCGGTTCGATCTATTTGGAGATAGTGCTAATCTTGATGCAAGATTGATGCATGGTCTGTATGGAACGTACCATATGCTTAGAAATTAATTCGGACACACCCGATAGAACTCTTTGATGACGTGTGTCATATGGAATCTCGCTTTGGTGTGCTTAGAGATAGTATTAGTTTCGGTGCAAGATATGTGCACGGTTTGCGCCTAATGCACCAAAGTCTAAGAAACCATTTTGGAAGCACCTGTTGGTACTTCTAGGTGAAGAGGCTCAAGTTGAGGCTCGGTTTGGTCTGTTTAGAGATAGTGCTAATCTTGATGCAAGATAGGTGCACGATTTGCATGGAACATACCATATGCTCATAAATCAATTTGGACGCACCAGATGGAACTCCTAGATGACATAAATCAATTTGGACGCACCAGATGGAACTCCTAGATGACATGTGTCGTATGGAATCTCACTTCGGTCCGTTCAGAGACAGTGTTAGTTTCAGTGCAAGATAGGTGCACAGTTTGCACCTAATGCACCATAGGATAAGAAACCGTTTTGGACGCACCCGATGGTACTCCTAGGTCAAGGGGCTTAAGTGAAAGCTCAGTTTGGTCTGTTGGGAGATAGTGCTAATCTTGATGCAAGATAGATGCACGGTTTGCATGGAACATACGATATGCTCAGAAATCAATTAGGACGCACCTGATATAACTCCTTGATGATGTGTGTCATATGGAATCTTGCTTCGGTTCGTTTAGAGACTGTTAGTTTTGGTAGAAGATATGTGCATGGTTTACGCCTAATGCACCATAAGCTAAGAAACCATTTTATACGCACTCGATGGTACTCGTAGTTGAAGAGGCTCAAGTGGAGGCTCGATTTGGTCTGTTCGGATATAGTGCTAATCTTGATGCAAGATAGTTGCACAGTTTGAATGGAACGTACCATATGTTAAGAAATCAATTTGGACGCACCCAATGGAACTCCTAGATGACGTGTGTCACATGGAATCTCGCTTCGCTCTGTTTGGAGACAATGTTAGTTTCGATGCAGATAGGTGCATAGTTTGTGCCTAATGCACCATAGTCTAAGAAACCATTTTTGACGCACCTGTTTGGACTCCTAGATGAAGAGGCTCAAGTGGAAGCTCGGTTCGGTGTGTTTGGAGATAGTGCTAATCTTGATGCAAGATAGGTGCACGGTTTGCATGGAACATACAATATGCTTGGAAATCAATGTGGATGCACCCGATCGAAATCCTTGATGACGTGTGTCATATGGAATCTTGCTTTGGTCTGTTTAGAAACAGTGTTAGTTTCGGTGCAAGATATGTGCATGGTTTGTGCCTACTGCACCATAGTCTAAGAAACCATTTTGGAAGCACCTGTTGGTACTTCGGTGGAGAGGCTCAAGTGGAAGCTCGGTTTGATCTGTTTGGAGATATTGCTAATCTTGATGCAAGATAGGTGCATGATTTACAAGGAACATACCATATGCTTAAAAATCGATTTGGACGCACCCAATGGAACTCCTAGATGATGTGTGTGATATGGAATCTTGCTTTTGTCCGTTTATAGACATTGTAAGTTTTAGTGCAAGATAATTGCACAGTTTGCGCCTAATGCACCATAGTCTAAGAAACCATTTGGGACGCACTATTTGGTACTCTTGGATGAAGAGGCCAAAGTGGAAGCTTGGTTAGGTCAGTTTGGAGACAGTGCTAATACTTATGCAAGGTAGGTGCATGCTTTGCATGGAACATACCATATGCTTGGAAATCAATTTGGATGCAACCGATGGACCTCCTTGATGACGTGTGTCATATGGAATCTTGCTTCGGTCCATTTGGAGATATTGTTAGTTTTGGTGCAAGATAGGTGCACAGTTGGCACCTAATGCACCAGTCTAAGAAACCATTTTGGACGCACTTGTTGGTACTCCTAGGTGAAGGGCCTCAAGTGGATGCTCGGTTCGATCTATTTGGAGATAGTGCTAATCTTGATGCAAGATTGATGCATGGTCTGTATGGAACGTACCATATGCTTAGAAATTAATTCGGACACACCCGATAGAACTCTTTGATGACGTGTGTCATATGGAATCTCGCTTTGGTGTGCTTAGAGATAGTATTAGTTTCGGTGCAAGATATGTGCACGGTTTGCGCCTAATGCACCAAAGTCTAAGAAACCATTTTGGAAGCACCTGTTGGTACTTCTAGGTGAAGAGGCTCAAGTTGAGGCTCGGTTTGGTCTGTTTAGAGATAGTGCTAATCTTGATGCAAGATAGGTGCACGATTTGCATGGAACATACCATATGCTCATAAATCAATTTGGACGCACCAGATGGAACTCCTAGATGACATAAATCAATTTGGACGCACCAGATGGAACTCCTAGATGACATGTGTCGTATGGAATCTCACTTCGGTCCGTTCAGAGACAGTGTTAGTTTCAGTGCAAGATAGGTGCACAGTTTGCACCTAATGCACCATAGGATAAGAAACCGTTTTGGACGCACCCGATGGTACTCCTAGGTCAAGGGGCTAAAGTGAAAGCTCAGTTTGGTCTGTTGGGAGATAGTGCTAATCTTGATGCAAGATAGATGCACGGTTTGCATGGAACATACGATATGCTCAGAAATCAATTAGGACGCACCTGATATAACTCCTTGATGATGTGTGTCATATGGAATCTTGCTTCGGTTCGTTTAGAGACTGTTAGTTTTGGTAGAAGATATGTGCATGGTTTACGCCTAATGCACCATAAGCTAAGAAACCATTTTATACGCACTTCATGGTACTCGTAGTTGAAGAGGCTCAAGTGGAGGCTCGATTTGGTCTGTTCGGATATAGTGCTAATCTTGATGCAAGATAATTGCACAGTTTGAATGGAACGTACCATATGTTAAGAAATCAATTTGGACGCACCCAATGGAACTCCTAGATGACGTGTGTCACATGCAATCTCGCTTCGCTCTGTTTGGAGACAATGTTAGTTTCGATGCAGATAGGTGCATAGTTTGTGCCTAATACACCATAGTCTAAGAAACCATTTTTGACGCTCCTGTTTGTACTCCTAGATGAAGAGGCTCAAGTGGAAGCTCGGTTCGGTTTGTTTGGAGATAGTGCTAATCTTGATGCAAGATAGGTGCACGGTTTGCATGAAACATACAATATGCTTGGAAATCAATGTGGATGCACCCGATGGAACTCCTTGATGACGTGTGTCATATGAAATCTCGCTTTGGTCTATTTAGAAACAGTGTTAGTTTCGGTGCAAGATATGTGCATGGTTTGTGCCTACTGCACCATAGTCTAAGAAACCATTTTGTAAGCACCAGTTGGTACTTCAGTGAAGAGGCTCAAGTGGAAGCTCGGTTTGATCTATTTGGAGATAGTGCTAATCTTGATGCAAGATAGGTGCATGATTTGCAAGGAACATACCATATGCTTAAAAATCAATTTGGACACACACAATGGAACTCCTAGATGACGTGTGTCATATGGAATCTTGATTTTGTCCGTTTGTAGACATTGTAAGTTGTAGTGCAAGATAATTGCACAGTTTGCGCCTAATGCACCATAGTCTAAGAAACCTTTTTGGACGCACTATTTGGTACTCTTGGATGAAGAGGCCCAAGTGGAAGCTTGGTTCGGTAAGTTTGGAGATAGTGCTAATACTTATGCAAGGTAGGTGCATGCTTTGCCTGGAACATACCATATGCTTGGAAATCAATTTGGATGCAACCGATGGACCTCCTTGATGACGTGTGTCATATGGAACCTTGCTTCATTCCATTTGGAGATATTGTTAGTTTTGGTGCAAGATAGGTGCACAATTTGCACCTAATGCACCGTAGTCTAAGAAAACATTTCTGACGCACTTGTTGGTTCTCCTAGATGAAGGGGCTCAAGTGGATGCTCGGTTCGATCTATTTGGAGATAGTGCTAATCTTTATGCAAGATAGATGCATGGTCTGCATGGAACGTACCATATGCTTAAAAAATAATTTGGACACACCCGATAGAACTCTTTGATGACGTGTGTCATATGGAATCTCACTTTGGTGTGCTTAGAGATAGTATTAGTTTCGGTGCAAGATATGTGCACGGTTTGCGCCTAATGCACCAAAGTCTAAGAAACCATTTTGGAAGCACCTGTTGGTACTCCTAGGTGAAGAGGCTCAAGTGGAGGCTCGGTTTGGTTTGTTTAGAGATAGTGCTAATCTTGATGCAAGATAGGTGCACGATTTGCATGGAACATACCATATGCTCAGAAATCAATTTGGACGCACCAGATGGAACTCCTAGATGACATGTGTCGTATGGAATCTCACTTCGGTCCGTTTAGAGACAGTGTTAGTTTCAGTGCAAGATAGGTGCACGGTTTGCACCTAATGCACCATAGGATAAGAAACCGTTTTCGACGCACTCGATGGTACTCCTAGGTCAAGGGGCTAATGTGAAAGCTCGGTTTGGTCTGTTTGGAGATAGTGCTAATCTTGATGCAAGATAGATGCACGGTTTGCATGGAACATACGATATGCTCAGAAATCAATTAGGACGCACCTGATATAACTCCTTGTTTATGTGTGTCATATGGAATCTTGCTTCGGTTCGTTTAGAGACTGTTAGTTTTGGTAGAAGATATGTGCATGGTTTACGCCTAATGCACCATAAACTAAGAAACTATTTTAGACGCACTCGATGGTACTCGTAGTTGAAGAGGCTCAAGTGGAGGCTCGATTTGGTCTGTTCGGATATAGTGCTAATCTTGATGCAAGATAGTTGCACAGTTTGAATGGAACGTACCATATGTTAAGAAATCAATTTGGACGCACCCAACGGAACTCCTAGATGACGTGTGTCACATGCAATCTCGCTTCGCTCTGTTTGGAGACAACGTTAGTTTCGATGCAGGATATGTGCATGGTTTGTGCCTACTGCACCATAGTCTAAGAAAGCATTTTGGAAGCACCTGTTGGTACTTCGGTGGAGAGGCTCAAGTGGAAGCTCGGTTTGATCTGTTTGGAGATAGTGCTAATCTTGATGCAAGATAGGTGCATGATTTACAAGGAACATACCATATGCTTAAAAATCAATTTGGACGCACCCAATGGAACTCCTAGATGACGTGTGTCATATGGAATCTTGCTTTTGTCCGTTTATAGACATTGTAAGTTTTAGTGCAAGATAATTGCACAGTTTGCGCCTAATGCACCATAGTCTAAGAAACCATTTGGGACGCACTATTTGGTACTCTTGGATGAAGAGGCCAAAGTGGAAGCTTGGTTCGGTCAGTTTGGAGACTGTGCTAATACTTATGCAAGGTAGGTGCATGCTTTGCATGGAACATACCATATGCTTGGAAATCAATTTGGATGCAACCGATGGACCTCCTTGATGACGTGTGTCATATGGATTCTTGCTTCGGTCCATTTGGAGATATTGTTAGTTTTGGTGCAAGATAGGTGCACAGTTTGCACCTAATGCACCAGTCTAAGAAACCATTTTGGACGCACTTGTTGGTACTCCTAGGTGAAGGGCCTCAAGTGGATGCTCGGTTCGATCTATTTGGAGATAGTGCTAATCTTGATGCAAGATTGATGCATGGTCTGTATGGAACGTACCATATGCTTAGAAATTAATTCGGACACACCCGATAGAACTCTTTGATGACGTGTGTCATATGGAATCTCGCTTTGGTGTGCTTAGAGATAGTATTAGTTTCAGTGCAAGATATGTGCACGGTTTGCGCCTAATGCACCAAAGTCTAAGAAACCATTTTGGAAGCACCTGTTGGAACTTCTAGGTGAAGAGGCTCAAGTTGAGGCTCGGTTTGGTCTGTTTAGAGATAGTGCTAATCTTGATGCAAGATAGGTGCACAATTTGCATGGAACATACCATATGCTCATAAATCAATTTGGACGCACCAGATGGAACTCCTAGATGACATAAATCAATTTGGACGCACCAGATGGAACTCCTAGATGACATGTGTCGTATGGAATCTCACTTCGGTCCGTTCAGAGACAGTGTTAGTTTCAGTGCAAGATAGGTGCACGGTTTGCACCTAATGCACCATAGGATAAGAAACCGTTTTGGACGCACCCGATGGTACTCCTAGGTCAAGGGGCTAAAGTGAAAGCTCAGTTTGGTCTGTTTGGAGATAGTGCTAATCTTGGTGCAAGATAGATGCACGGTTTGCATGGAACATACGATATGCTCAGAAATCAATTAGGACGCACCTGATATAACTCCTTGATGATGTGTGTCATATGGAATCTTGCTTCGGTTCGTTTAGAGACTGTTAGTTTTGGTAGAAGATATGTGCATGGTTTACGCCTAATGCACCGTAAGCTAAGAAACCATTTTATACGCACTCGATGGTACTCGTAGTTGAAGAGGCTCAAGTGGAGGCTCGATTTGGTCTGTTCGGATATAGTGCTAATCTTGATGCAAGATAGTTGCACAGTTTGAATGGAACGTACCATATGTTAAGAAATCAATTTGGACTCACCCAATGGAACTCCTAGATGACGTGTGTCACATGGAATCTCGCTTCGCTCTGTTTGGAGACAATGTTAGTTTCGATGTAGATAGGTGCATAGTTTGTGCCTAATGCACCATAGTCTAAGAAACCATTTTTGACGCACCTGTTTGGACTCCTAGATGAAGAGGCTCAAGTGGAAGCTCGGTTCGGTGTGTTTGGAGATAGTGCTAATCTTGATGCAAGATAGGTGCACGGTTTGCATGGAACATACAATATGCTTGGAAATCAATGTGGATGCACCCGATCGAACTCCTTGATGACGTGTGTCATATGGAATCTTGCTTTGGTCTGTTTAGAAACAATGTTAGTTTCGGTGCAAGATATGTGCATGGTTTGTGCCTACTGCACCATAGTCTAAGAAACCATTTTGAAAGCACCTGTTGGTACTTCGGTGGAGAGGCTCAAGTGGAAGCTCGGTTTGATCTGTTTGGAGATAGTGCTAATCTTGAGGCAAGATAGGTGCATGATTTACAAGGAACATACCATATGCTTAAAAATCAATTTGGACGCACCCAATGGAACTCCTAGATGACGTGTGTCATATGGAATCTTGCTTTTGTCCGTTTATAGACATTGTAAGTTTTAGTGCAAGATAATTGCACAGGTTGCGCCTAATGCACCATAGTCTAAGAAACCATTTGGGACGCACTATTTGGTACTCTTGGATGAAGAGGCCAAAGTGGAAGCGTGGTTCGGTCAGTTTGGAGACAGTGCTAATACTTATGCAAGGTAGGTGCATGCTTTGCATGGAACATACCATATGCTTGGAAATCAATTTGGATGCAACCGATGGACCTCCTTGATGACGTGTGTCATATGGAATCTTGCTTCGGTCCATTTGGAGATATTGTTAGTTTTGGTGCAAGATAGGTGCACAGTTTGCACCTAATGCACCAGTCTAAGAAACCATTTTGGACGCACTTGTTGGTACTCCTAGGTGAAGGGCCTCAAGTGGATGCTCGGTTCGATCTATTTGGAGATAGTGCTAATCTTGATGCAAGATTGATGCATGATCTGTATGGAACGTACCATATGCTTAGAAATTAATTCGGACACACCCGATAGAACTCTTTGATGACGTGTGTCATATGGAATCTCGCTTTGGTGTGCTTAGAGATAGTATTAGTTTCGGTGCAAGATATGTGCACGGTTTGCGCCTAATGCACCAAAGTCTAAGAAACCATTTTGGAAGCACCTGTTGGAACTTCTAGGTGAAGAGGCTCAAGTTGAGGCTCGGTTTGGTCTGTTTAGAGATAGTGCTAATCTTGATGCAAGATAGGTGCACAATTTGCATGGAACATACCATATGCTCATAAATCAATTTGGACGCACCAGATGGAACTCCTAGATGACATAAATCAATTTGGACGCACCAGATGGAACTCCTAGATGACATGTGTCGTATGGAATCTCACTTCGGTCCGTTCAGAGACAGTGTTAGTTTCAGTGCAAGATAGGTGCACGGTTTGCACCTAATGCACCATAGGATAAGAAACCGTTTTGGACGCACCCGATGGTACTCCTAGGTCAAGGGGCTAAAGTGAAAGCTCAGTTTGGTCTGTTGGGAGATAGTGCTAATCTTGATGCAAGATAGATGCACGGTTTGCATGGAACATACGATATGCTCAGAAATCAATTAGGACGCACCTGATATAACTCCTTGATGATGTGTGTCATATGGAATCTTGCTTCGGTTCGTTTAGAGACTGTTAGTTTTGGTAGAAGATATGTGCATGGTTTACGCCTAATGCACCATAAGCTAAGAAACAATTTTATACGCACTCGATGGTACTCGTAGTTGAAGAGGCTCAAGTGGAGGCTCGATTTGGTCTGTTCGGATATAGTGCTAATCTTGATGCAAGATAGTTGCACAGTTTGAATGGAACGTACCATATGTTAAGAAATCAATTTGGACGCACCCAATGGAACTCCTAGATGACGTGTGTCACATGGAATCTCGCTTCGCTCTGTTTGGAGACAATGTTAGTTTCGATGCAGATAGGTGCATAGTTTGTGCCTAATGCACCATAGTCTAAGAAACCATTTTTGACGCACCTGTTTGGACTCCTAGATGAAGAGGCTCAAGTGGAAGCTCGGTTCGGTGTGTTTGGAGATAGTGCTAATCTTGATGCAAGATAGGTGCACGGTTTGCATGGAACATACAATATGCTTGGAAATCAATGTGGATGCACCCGATGGAACTCCTTGATGACGAGTGTCATATGGAATCTTGCTTTGGTCTGTTTAGAAACAGTGTTAGTTTCGGTGCAAGATATGTGCATGGTTTGTGCCTACTGCACCATAGTCTAAGAAAGCATTTTGGAAGCACCTGTTGGTACTTCGGTGGAGAGGCTCAAGTGGAAGCTCGGTTTGATCTGTTTGGAGATAGTGCTAATCTTGATGCAAGATAGGTGCATGATTTACAAGGAACATACCATATGCTTAAAAATCGATTTGGACGCACCCAATGGAACTCCTAGATGACGTGTGTGATATGGAATCTTGCTTTTGTCCGTTTATAGACATTGTAAGTTTTAGTGCAAGATAATTGCACAGTTTGCGCCTAATGCACCATAGTCTAAGAAACCATTTGGGACGCACTATTTGGTACTCTTGGATGAAGAGGCCAAAGTGGAAGCTTGGTTCGGTCAGTTTGGAGACAGTGCTAATACTTATGCAAGGTAGGTGCATGCTTTGCATGGAACATACCATATGCTTGGAAATCAATTTGGATGCAACCGATGGACCTCCTTGATGACGTGTGTCATATGGAATCTTGCTTCGGTCCATTTGGAGATATTGTTAGTTTTGGTGCAAGATAGGTGCACAGTTTGCACCTAATGCACCAGTCTAAGAAACCATTTTGGACGCACTTGTTGGTACTCCTAGGTGAAGGGCCTCAAGTGGATGCTCGGTTCGATCTATTTGGAGATAGTGCTAATCTTGATGCAAGATTGATGCATGATCTGTATGGAACGTACCATATGCTTAGAAATTAATTCGGACACACCCGATAGAACTCTTTGATGACGTGTGTCATATGGAATCTCGCTTTGGTGTGCTTAGAGATAGTATTAGTTTCGGTGCAAGATATGTGCACGGTTTGCGCCTAATGCACCAAAGTCTAAGAAACCATTTTGGAAGCACCTGTTGGAACTTCTAGGTGAAGAGGCTCAAGTTGAGGCTCGGTTTGGTCTGTTTAGAGATAGTGCTAATCTTGATGCAAGATAGGTGCACAATTTGCATGGAACATACCATATGCTCATAAATCAATTTGGACGCACCAGATGGAACTCCTAGATGACATAAATCAATTTGGACGCACCAGATGGAACTCCTAGATGACATGTGTCGTATGGAATCTCACTTCGGTCCGTTCAGAGACAGTGTTAGTTTCAGTGCAAGATAGGTGCACGGTTTGCACCTAATGCACCATAGGATAAGAAACCGTTTTGGACGCACCCGATGGTACTCCTAGGTCAAGGGGCTAAAGTGAAAGCTCAGTTTGGTCTGTTGGGAGATAGTGCTAATCTTGATGCAAGATAGATGCACGGTTTGCATGGAACATACGATATGCTCAGAAATCAATTAGGACGCACCTGATATAACTCCTTGATGATGTGTGTCATATGGAATCTTGCTTCGGTTCGTTTAGAGACTGTTAGTTTTGGTAGAAGATATGTGCATGGTTTACGCCTAATGCACCATAAGCTAAGAAACCATTTTATACGCACTCGATGGTACTCGTAGTTGAAGAGGCTCAAGTGGAGGCTCGATTTGGTCTGTTCGGATATAGTGCTAATCTTGATGCAAGATAATTGCACAGTTTGAATGGAACGTACCATATGTTAAGAAATCAATTTGGACGCACCCAATGGAACTCCTAGATGACGTGTGTCACATGGAATCTCGCTTCGCTCTGTTTGGAGACAATGTTAGTTTCGATGCAGATAGGTGCATAGTTTGTGCCTAATGCACCATAGTCTAAGAAACCATTTTTGACGCACCTGTTTGGACTCCTAGATGAAGAGGCTCAAGTGGAAGCTCGGTTCGGTGTGTTTGGAGATAGTGCTAATCTTGATGCAAGATAGGTGCACGGTTTGCATGGAACATACAATATGCTTGGAAATCAATGTGGATGCACCCGATGGAACTCCTTGATGACGTGTGTCATATGGAATCTTGCTTTGGTCTGTTTAGAAACAGTGTTAGTTTCGGTGCAAGATATGTGCATGGTTTGTGCCTACTGCACCATAGTCTAAGAAAGCATTTTGGAAGCACCTATTGGTACTTCGGTGGAGAGGCTCAAGTGGAAGCTCGGTTTGATCTGTTTGGAGATAGTGCTAATCTTGATGCAAGATAGGTGCATGATTTACAAGGAACATACCATATGCTTAAAAATCAATTTGGACGCACCCAATGGAACTCCTAGATGACGTGTGTCATATGGAATCTTGCTTTTGTCCGTTTATAGACATTGTAAGTTTTAGTGCAAGATAATTGCACAGGTTGCGCCTAATGCACCATAGTCTAAGAAACCATTTGGGACGCACTATTTGGTACTCTTGGATGAAGAGGCCAAAGTGGAAGCGTGGTTCGGTCAGTTTGGAGACAGTGCTAATACTTATGCAAGGTAGGTGCATGCTTTGCATGGAACATACCATATGCTTGGAAATCAATTTGGATGCAACCGATGGACCTCCTTGATGACGTGTGTCATATGGAATCTTGCTTCGGTCCATTTGGAGATATTGTTAGTTTTGGTGCAAGATAGGTGCACAGTTTGCACCTAATGCACCAGTCTAAGAAACCATTTTGGACGCACTTGTTGGTACTCCTAGGTGAAGGGCCTCAAGTGGATGCTCGGTTCGATCTATTTGGAGATAGTGCTAATCTTGATGCAAGATTGATGCATGATCTGTATGGAACGTACCATATGCTTAGAAATTAATTCGGACACACCCGATAGAACTCTTTGATGACGTGTGTCATATGGAATCTCGCTTTGGTGTGCTTAGAGATAGTATTAGTTTCAGTGCAAGATAGGTGCACGGTTTGCACCTAATGCACCATAGGATAAGAAACCGTTTTGGACGCACCCGATGGTACTCCTAGGTCAAGGGGCTAAAGTGAAAGCTCAGTTTGGTCTGTTGGGAGATAGTGCTAATCTTGATTCAAGATAGATGCACGGTTTGCATGGAACATACGATATGCTCAGAAATCAATTAGGACGCACCTGATATAACTCCTTGATGATGTGTGTCATATGGAATCTTGCTTCGGTTCGTTTAGAGACTGTTAGTTTTGGTAGAAGATATGTGCATGGTTTACGCCTAATGCACCATAAGCTAAGAAACCATTTTATACGCACTCGATGGTACTCGTAGTTGAAGAGGCTCAAGTGGAGGCTCGATTTGGTCTGTTCGGATATAGTGCTAATCTTGATGCAAGATAGTAGCACAGTTTGAATGGAACGTACCATATGTTAAGAAATCAATTTGGATGCACCCAATGGAACTCCTAGATGACGTGTGTCACATGGAATCTCGCTTCGCTCTGTTTGGAGACAATGTTAGTTTCGATGCAGATAGGTGCATAGTTTGTGCCTAATGCACCATAGTCTAAGAAACCATTTTTGACGCACCTGTTTGGACTCCTAGATGAAGAGGCTCAAGTGGAAGCTCGGTTCGGTGTGTTTGGAGATAGTGCTAATCTTGATGCAAGATAGGTGCACGGTTGCATGAAACATACAATATGCTTGGAAATCAATGTGGATGCACCCGATGGAACTCCTTGATGACGAGTGTCATATGGAATCTTGCTTTGGTCTGTTTAGAAACAGTGTTACTTTCGGTGCAAGATATGTGCATAGTTTGTGCCTACTGCACCATAGTCTAAGAAAGCATTTTGGAAGCACCTGTTGGTACTTCGGTGGAGAGGCTCAAGTGGAAGCTCGGTTTGATCTGTTTGGAGATAGTGCTAATCTTGATGCAAGATAGGTGCATGATTTACAAGGAACATACCATATGCTTAAAAATCAATTTGGACGCACCCAATGGAACTCCTAGATGACGTGTGTCATATGGAATCTTGCTTTTGTCCGTTTATAGACATTGTAAGTTTTAGTGCAAGATAATTGCACAGTTTGCGCCTAATGCACCATAGTCTAAGAAACCATTTGGGACGCACTATTTGGTACTCTTGGATGAAGAGGCCAAAGTGGAAGCTTGGTTCGGTCAGTTTGGAGACACTGCTAATACTTATGCAAGGTAGGTGCATGCTTTGCATGGAACATACCATATGCTTGGAAATCAATTTGGATGCAACCGATGGACCTCCTTGATGACGTGTGTCATATGGAATCTTGCTTCGGTCCATTTGGAGATATTGTTAGTTTTGGTGCAAGATAGGTGCACAGTTTGCACCTAATGCACCAGTCTAAGAAACCATTTTGGACGCACTTGTTGGTACTCCTAGGTGAAGGGCCTCAAGTGGATGCTCGTTTCGATCTATTTGGAGATAGTGCTAATCTTGATGCAAGATTGATGCATGGTCTGTATGGAACGTACCATATGCTTAGAAATTAATTCGGACACACCCGATAGAACTCTTTGATGACGTGTGTCATATGGAATCTCGCTTTGGTGTGCTTAGAGATAGTATTAGTTTCGGTGCAAGATATGTGCACGGTTTGCGCCTAATGCACCAAAGTCTAAGAAACCATTTTGGAAGCACCTGTTGGAACTTCTAGGTGAAGAGGCTCAAGTTGAGGCTCGGTTTGGTCTGTTTAGAGATAGTGCTAATCTTGATGCAAGATAGGTGCACAATTTGCATGGAACATACCATATGCTCATAAATCAATTTGGACGCACCAGATGGAACTCCTAGATGACATAAATCAATTTGGACGCACCAATGGAACTCCTAGATGACATGTGTCGTATGGAATCTCACTTCGGTCCGTTCAGAGACAGTGTTAGTTTCAGTGCAAGATAGGTGCACGGTTTGCACCTAATGCACCATAGGATAAGAAACCGTTTTGGACGCACCCGATGGTACTCCTAGGTCAAGGGGCTAAAGTGAAAGCTCAGTTTGGTCTGTTGGGAGATAGTGCTAATCTTGATGCAAGATAGATGCACGGTTTGCATGGAACATACGATATGCTCAGAAATCAATTAGGACGCACCTGATATAACTCCTTGATGATGTGTGTCATATGGAATCTTGCTTCGGTTCGTTTAGAGACTGTTAGTTTTGGTAGAAGATATGTGCATGGTTTACGCCTAATGCACCATAAGCTAAGAAACCATTTTATACGCACTCGATGGTACTCGTAGTTGAAGAGGCTCAAGTGGAGGCTCGATTTGGTCTGTTCGGATATAGTGCTAATCTTGATGCAAGATAGTAGCACAGTTTGAATGGAACGTACCATATGTTAAGAAATCAATTTGGACGCACCCAATGGAACTCCTAGATGACGTGTGTCACATGGAATCTCGCTTCGCTCTGTTTGGAGACAATGTTAGTTTCGATGCAGATAGGTGCATAGTTTGTGCCTAATGCACCATAGTCTAAGAAACCATTTTTGACGCACCTGTTTGGACTCCTAGATGAAGAGGCTCAAGTGGAAGCTCGGTTCGGTGTGTTTGGAGATAGTGCTAATCTTGATGCAAGATAGGTGCACGGTTGCATGAAACATACAATATGCTTGGAAATCAATGTGGATGCACCCGATGGAACTCCTTGATGACGTGTGTCATATGGAATCTTGCTTTGGTCTGTTTAGAAACAGTGTTAGTTTCGGTGCAAGATATGTGCATGGTTTGTGCCTACTGCACCATAGTCTAAGAAACCATTTTGGAAGCACCTGTTGGTACTTCGGTGGAGAGGCTCAAGTGGAAGCTCGGTTTGATCTGTTTGGAGATAGTGCTAATCTTGATGCAAGATAGGTGCATGATTTACAAGGAACATACCATATGCTTAAAAATCGATTTGGACGCACCCAATGGAACTCCTAGATGACGTGTGTCATATGGAATCTTGCTTTTGTCCGTTTATAGACATTGTAAGTTTTAGTGCAAGATAATTGCACAGTTTGCGCCTAATGCACCATAGTCTAAGAAACCATTTGGGACGCACTATTTGGTACTCTTGGATGAAGAGGCCAAAGTGGAAGCTTGGTTCGGTCAGTTTGGAGACAGTGCTAATACTTATGCAAGGTAGGTGCATGCTTTGCATGGAACATACCATATGCTTGGAAATCAATTTGGATGCAACCGATGGACCTCCTTGATGACGTGTGTCATATGGAATCTTGCTTCGGTCCATTTGGAGATATTGTTAGTTTTGGTGCAAGATAGGTGCACAGTTTGCACCTAATGCACCAGTCTAAGAAACCATTTTGGACGCACTTGTTGGTACTCCTAGGTGAAGGGCCTCAAGTGGATGCTCGTTTCGATCTATTTGGAGATAGTGCTAATCTTGATGCAAGATTGATGCATGGTCTGTATGGAACGTACCATATGCTTAGAAATTAATTTGGACACACCCGATAGAACTCTTTGATGACGTGTGTCATATGGAATCTCGCTTTGGTGTGCTTAGAGATAGTATTAGTTTCGGTGCAAGATATGTGCACGGTTTGCGCCTAATGCACCAAAGTCTAAGAAACCATTTTGGAAGCACCTGTTGGTACTTCTAGGTGAAGAGGCTCAAGTGGAGGCTCGGTTTGGTCTATTTGGAGATAGTGCTAATCTTGATGCAAGATAGATGCACGGTCTGCATGGAACGTACCATATATCTAGAAATTAATTTGGACACACCCGATAGAACTCCATGATGACATGTGTCATATGGAATCTCGGTTTGTTGTTCTTAGAGACAATATTAGTTTTGGTGCAAGATATGTGCAAGGTTTGCACCTAATGCACCGAAGTCTAAGAAACCATTTTGGAAGCACCTGTTGGTACTTCTAGGTGAAGAGGCTCAAGTGGAGGCTCGGTTTGGTCTGTTTAGAGATAGTGCTAATCTTGATGCAAGATAGGTGCACGATTTGCATGGAACATACCATATGCTCATAAATCAATTTGGACGCACCAGATGGAACTCCTAGATGACATGTGTCGTATGGAATCTCACTTCGGTCCGTTCAGAGACAGTGTTAGTTTCAGTGCAAGATAGGTGCACGGTTTGCACCTAATGCACCATAGGATAAGAAACCGTTTTGGACGCACCCGATGGTACTCCTAGGTCAAGGGGCTAAAGTGAAAGCTCAGTTTGGTCTGTTTGGAGATAGTGCTAATCTTGATGCAAGATAGATGCACGGTTTGCATGGAACATACGATATGCTCAGAAATCAATTAGGACGCACCTGATATAACTCCTTGATGATGTGTGTCATATGGAATCTTGCTTCGGTTCGTTTAGAGACTGTTAGTTTTGGTAGAAGATATGTGCATGGTTTACGCCTAATGCACCATAAGCTAAGAAACCATTTTATACGCACTCGATGGTACTCGTAGTTGAAGAGGCTCAAGTGGAGGCTCGATTTGGTCTGTTCGGATATAGTGCTAATCTTGATGCAAGATAGTAGCACAGTTTGAATGGAACGTACCATATGTTAAGAAATCAATTTGGACGCACCCAATGGAACTCCTAGATGACGTGTGTCACATGGAATCTCGCTTCGCTCTGTTTGGAGACAATGTTAGTTTCGATGCAGATAGGTGCATAGTTTGTGCCTAATGCACCATAGTCTAAGAAACCATTTTTGACGCACCTGTTTGGACTCCTAGATGAAGAGGCTCAAGTGGAAGCTCGGTTCGGTGTGTTTGGAGATAGTGCTAATCTTGATGCAAGATAGGTGCACGGTTTGCATGGAACATACAATATGCTTGGAAATCAATGTGGATGCACCCGATGGAACTCCTTGATGACGTGTGTCATATGGAATCTTGCTTTGGTCTGTTTAGAAACAGTGTTAGTTTCGGTGCAAGATATGTGCATGGTTTGTGCCTACTGCACCATAGTCTAAGAAACCATTTTGGAAGCACCTGTTGGTACTTCGGTGGAGAGGCTCAAGTGGAAGCTTGGTTTGATCTGTTTGGAGATAGTGCTAATCTTGATGCAAGATAGGTGCATGATTTACAAGGAACATACCATATGCTTAAAAATCGATTCGGACGCACCCAATGGAACTCCCAGATGACGTGTGTCATATGGAATCTTGCTTTTGTCCGTTTATAGACATTGTAAGTTTTAGTGCAAGATAATTGCACAGTTTGCGCCTAATGCACCATAGTCTAAGAAACCATTTGGGACGCACTATTTGGTACTCTTGGATGAAGAGGCCAAAGTGGAAGCTTGGTTCTGTCAGTTTGGAGACAGTGCTAATACTTATGCAAGGTAGGTGCATGCTTTGCATGGAACATACCATATGCTTGGAAATCAATTTGGATGCAACCGATGGACCTCCTTGATGACGTGTGTCATATGGAATCTTGCTTCGGTCCATTTGGAGATATTGTTAGTTTTGGTGCAAGATAGGTGCACAGTTTGCACCTAATGCACCAGTCTAAGAAACCATTTTGGACGCACTTGTTGGTACTCCTAGGTGAAAGGCCTCAAGTGGATGCTCGTTTCGATCTATTTGGAGATAGTGCTAATCTTGATGCAAGATTGATGCATGGTCTGTATGGAACGTACCATATGCTTAGAAATTAATTTGGACACACCCGATAGAACTCTTTGATGACGTGTGTCATATGGAATCTCGCTTTGGTGTGCTTAGAGATAGTATTAGTTTCGGTGCAAGATATGTGCACGGTTTGCGCCTAATGCACCAAAGTCTAAGAAACCATTTTGGAAGCACCTGTTGGTACTTCTAGGTGAAGAGGCTCAAGTGGAGGCTCGGTTTGGTCTATTTGGAGATAGTGCTAATCTTGATGCAAGATAGATGCACGGTCTGCATGGAACGTACCATATATCTAGAAATTAATTTGGACACACCCGATAGAACTCCTTGATGACATGTGTCATATGGAATCTCGCTTTGTTGTTCTTAGAGACAGTATTAGTTTTGGTGCAAGATATGTGCAAGGTTTGCACCTAATGCACCGAAGTCTAAGAAACCATTTTGGAAGCACCTGTTGGTACTTCTAGGTGAAGAGGCTCAAGTGGAGGCTCGGTTTGGTCTGTTTAGAGATAGTGCTAATCTTGATGCAAGATAGGTGCACGATTTGCATGGAACATACCATATGCTCATAAATCAATTTGGACGCACCAGATGGAACTCCTAGATGACATGTGTCGTATGGAATCTCAGTTCGGTCCGTTCAGAGACAGTGTTAGTTTCAGTGCAAGATAGGTGCACGGTTTGCACCTAATGCACCATAGGATAAGAAACCGTTTTGGACGCACCCGATGGTACTCCTAGGTCAAGGGGCTAAAGTGAAAGCTCAGTTTGGTCTGTTGGGAGATAGTGCTAATCTTGATGCAAGATAGATGCACGGTTTGCATGGAACATACGATATGCTCAGAAATCAATTAGGACGCACCTGATATAACTCCTTGATGATGTGTGTCATATGGAATCTTGCTTCGGTTCGTTTAGAGACTGTTAGTTTTGGTAGAAGATATGTGCATGGTTTACGCCTAATGCACCATAAGCTAAGAAACCATTTTATACGCACTCGATGGTACTCGTAGTTGAAGAGGCTCAAGTGGAGGCTCGATTTGGTCTGTTCGGATATAGTGCTAATCTTGATGCAAGATAGTTAAACAGTTTGAATGGAACGTACCATATGTTAAGAAATCAATTTGGACGCACCCAATGGAACTCCTAGATGACGTGTGTCACATGGAATCTCGCTTCGCTCTATTTGGAGACAATGTTAGTTTTGATGTAGATAGGTGCATAGTTTGTGCCTAATGCACCATAGTCTAAGAAACCATTTTTGACGCACCTGTTTGGACTCCTAGATGAAGAGGCTCAAGTGGAAGCTCGGTTCGGTGTGTTTGGAGATAGTGCTAATCTTGATGCAAGATAGGTGCACGGTTTGCATGGAACATACAATATGCTTGGAAATCAATGTGGATGCACCCGATGGAACTCCTTGATGACGTGTGTCATATGGAATCTTGCTTTGGTCTGTTTAGAAACAGTGTTAGTTTCGGTGCAAGATTTGTGCATGGTTTGTGCCTACTGCACCATAGTCTAAGAAACCATTTTGGAAGCACCTGTTGGTACTTCGGTGGAGAGGCTCAAGTGGAAGCTCGGTTTGATCTGTTTGGAGATAGTGCTAATCTTGATGCAAGATAGGTGCATGATTTAGAAGGAACATACCATATGCTTAAAAATCAATTTGGACGCACCCAATGGAACTCCTAGATGACGTGTGTCATATGGAATCTTGCTTTTGTCCGTTTATAGACATTGTAAGTTTTAGTGCAAGATAATTGCACAGTTTGCGCCTAATGCACCATAGTCTAAGAAACCATTTGGGACGCACTATTTGGTACTCTTGGATGAAGAGGCCAAAGTGGAAGCTTGGTTCGGTCAGTTTGGAGACAGTGCTAATACTTATGCAAGGTAGGTGCATGCTTTGCATGGAACATACCATATGCTTGGAAATCAATTTGGATGCAACCGATGGACCTCCTTGATGACGTGTGTCATATGGAATCTTGCTTCGGTCGATTTGGAGATATTGTTAGTTTTGGTGCAAGATAGGTGCAAAGTTTGCACCTAATGCACCAGTCTAAGAAACCATTTTGGACGCACTTGTTGGTACTCCTAGGTGAAGGGCCTCAAGTGGATGCTCGGTTCGATCTATTTGGAGATAGTGCTAATCTTGATGCAAGATTGATGCATGGTCTGTATGGAACGTACCATATGCTTAGAAATTAATTTGGACACACCCGATAGAACTCTTAGATGACGTGTGTCATATGGAACCTCGCTTTGGTGTGCTTAGAGATAGTATTAGTTTCGGTGCAAGATATGTGCACGGTTTGCGCCTAATGCACCAAAGTCTAAGAAACCATTTTGGAAGCACCTGTTGGGACTTCTAGGTGAAGAGGCTCAAGTGGAGGCTCGGTTTGGTCTATTTGGAGATAGTGCTAATCTTGATGCAAGATAGATGCACGGTCTGCATGGAACATACCATATATTTAGAAATTAATTTGGACACACCCGATAGAACTCCTTGATGACATGTGTCATATGGAATCTCGGTTTGTTGTTCTTAGAGACAATATTAGTTTTGGTGCAAGATATGTGCAAGGTTTGCACCTAATGCACCAAAGTCTAAGAAACCATTTTGGAAGCACCTGTTGGTACTTCTAGGTGAAGAGGCTCAAGTGGAGGCTCGGTTTGGTCTGTTTAGAGATAGTGCTAATCTTGATGCAAGATAGGTGCACGATTTGCATGGAACATACCATATGCTCATAAATCAATTTGGACGCACCAGATGGAACTCCTAGATGACATGTGTCGTATGGAATCTCACTTCGGTCCGTTCAGAGACAGTGTTAGTTTCAGTGCAAGATAGGTGCACGGTTTGCACCTAATGCACCATAGGATAAGAAACCGTTTTGGACGCACCCGATGGTACTTCTAGGTCAAGGGGCCAAAGTGAAAGCTCAGTTTGGTCTGTTTGGAGATAGTGCTAATCTTGATGCAAGATAGATGCACGGTTTGCATGGAACATACGATATGCTCAGAAATCAATTAGGACGCACCTGATATAACTCCTTGATGATGTGTGTCATATGGAATCTTGCTTCGGTTCGTTTAGAGACTGTTAGTTTTGGTAGAAGATATGTGTATGGTATACGCCTAATGCACCATAAGCTAAGAAACCATTTTATACGCACTCGATGGTACTCGTAGTTGAAGAGGCTCAAGTGGAGGCTCGATTTGGTCTGTTCGGATATAGTGCTAATCTTGATGCAAGATAGTTGCACAGTTTGAATGGAACGTACCATATGTTAAGAAATCAATTTGGACGCACCCAATGGAACTCCTAGATGACGTGTGTCACATGGAATCTCGCTTCGCTCTATTCGGAGACAATGTTAGTTTCGATGCAGATAGGTGCATAGTTTGTGCCTAATGCACCATAGTCTAAGAAACCATTTTTGACACACCTGTTTAGACTCCTAGATGAAGAGGCTCAAGTGGAAGCTCGGTTCGGTCTGTTTGGAGATAGTGCTAATCTTGATGCAAGATAGGTGCACGGTTTGCATGGAACATACAATATGCTTGGAAATCAATGTGGATGCACCCGATGGAACTCCTTGATGACGTGTGTCATATGGAATCTTGTTTTGGTCTGTTTAGAAACAGTGTTAGTTTCGGTGCAAGATTTGTGCATGGTTTGTGCCTACTGCACCATAGTCTAAGAAATCATTTTGGAAGCACCTGTTGGTACTTCGGTGGAGAGGCTCAAGTGGAAGCTCGGTTTGATCTGTTTGGAGATAGTGCTAATCTTGATGCAAGATAGGTGCATGATTTACAAGGAACATACCATATGCTTAAAAATCGATTTGGACGCACCCAATGGAACTCCTAGATGACGTGTGTCATATGGAACCTTGCTTTTGTCCGTTTATAGACATTGTAAGTTTTAGTGCAAGATAATTGCACAGTTTGCGCCTAATGCACCATAGTCTAAGAAACCATTTGGGACGCACTATTTGGTACTCTTGGATGAAGAGGCCAAAGTGGAAGCTTGGTTCGGTCAGTTTGGAGACAGTGCTAATACTTATGCAAGGTAGGTGCATGCTTTGCATGGAACATACCATATGCTTGGAAATCAATTTGGATGCAACCGATGGACCTCCTTGATGACGTGTGTCATATGGAATCTTGCTTCGGTCCATTTGGAGATATTGTTAGTTTTGGTGCAAGATAGGTGCAAAGTTTGCACCCAATGCACCAGTCTAAGAAACCATTTTGGACGCACTTGTTGGTACTCCTAGGTGAAGGGCCTCAAGTGGATGCTCGGTTCGATCTATTTGGAGATAGTGCTAATCTTGATGCAAGATTGATGCATGGTCTGTATGGAACGTACCATATGCTTAGAAATTAATTTGGACACACCCGATAGAACTCTTAGATGACGTGTGTCATATGGAACCTCGCTTTGGTGTGCTTAGAGATAGTATTAGTTTCGGTGCAAGATATGTGCACGGTTTGCGCCTAATGCACCAAAGTCTAAGAAACCATTTTGGAAGCACCTGTTGGGACTTCTAGGTGAAGAGGCTCAAGTGGAGGCTCGGTTTGGTCTATTTGGAGATAGTGCTAATCTTGATGCAAGATAGATGCACGGTCTGCATGGAACATACCATATATTTAGAAATTAATTTGGACACACCCGATAGAACTCCTTGATGACATGTGTCATATGGAATCTCGGTTTGTTGTTCTTAGAGACAATATTAGTTTTGGTGCAAGATATGTGCAAGGTTTGCACCTAATGCACCAAAGTCTAAGAAACCATTTTGGAAGCACCTGTTGGTACTTCTAGGTGAAGAGGCTCAAGTGGAGGCTCGGTTTGGTCTGTTTAGAGATAGTGCTAATCTTGATGCAAGATAGGTGCACGATTTGCATGGAACATACCATATGCTCATAAATCAATTTGGACGCACCAGATGGAACTCCTAGATGACATGTGTCGTATGGAATCTCACTTCGGTCCGTTCAGAGACAGTGTTAGTTTCAGTGCAAGATAGGTGCACGGTTTGCACCTAATGCACCATAGGATAAGAAACCGTTTTGGACGCACCCGATGGTACTTCTAGGTCAAGGGGCTTAAGTGAAAGCTCAGTTTGGTCTGTTTGGAGATAGTGCTAATCTTGGTGCAAGATAGATGCACGGTTTGCATGGAACATACGATATGCTCAGAAATCAATTAGGACGCACCTGATATAACTCCTTGATGATGTGTGTCATATGGAATCTTGCTTCGGTTCGTTTAGAGACTGTTAGTTTTGGTAGAAGATATGCGCATGGTTTACGCCTAATGCACCATAAGCTAAGAAACCATTTTATACGCACTCGATGGTACTCGTAGTTGAAGAGGCTCAAGTGGAGGCTCGATTTGGTCTGTTCGGATATAGTGCTAATCTTAATGCAAGATAGTTGCACAGTTTGAATGGAACGTACCATATGTTAAGAAATCAATTTGGACGCACCCAATGGAACTCCTAGATGACGTGTGTCACATGGAATCTCGCTTCGCTCTATTTGGAGACAATGTTAGTTTCGATGCAGATAGGTGCATAGTTTGTGCCTAATGCACCATAGTCTAAGAAACCATTTTTGACGCACCTGTTTAGACTCCTAGATGAAGAGGCTCAAGTGGAAGCTCGGTTCGGTCTGTTTGGAGATAGTGCTAATCTTGATGCAAGATAGGTGCACGGTTTGCATGGAACATACAATATGCTTGGAAATCAATGTGGATGCACCCGATGGAACTCCTTGATGACGTGTGTCATATGGAATCTTGTTTTGGTCTGTTTAGAAACAGTGTTAGTTTCGGTGCAAGATTTGTGCATGGTTTGTGCCTACTGCACCATAGTCTAAGAAACCATTTTGGAAGCACCTGTTGGTACTTCGGTGGAGAGGCTCAAGTGGAAGCTCGGTTTGATCTGTTTGGAGATAGTGCTAATCTTGAGGCAAGATAGGTGCATGGTTTACAAGGAACATACCATATGCTTAAAAATCAATTTGGACGCACCCAATGGAACTCCTAGATGACGTGTGTCATATGGAATCTTGCTTTTGTCCGTTTATAGACATTGTAAGTTTTAGTGCAAGATAATTGCACAGTTTGCGCCTAATGCACCATAGTCTAAGAAACCATTTGGGACGCACTATTTGGTACTCTTGGATGAAGAGGCCAAAGTGGAAGCTTGGTTCGGTCAGTTTGGAGATAGTGTTAATACTTATGCAAGGTAGGTGCATGCTTTGCATGGAACATACCATATGCTTGGAAATCAATTTGGATGCAACCGATGGACCTCCTTGATGACGTGTGTCATATGGAATCTTGCTTCGGTCGATTTGGAGATATTGTTAGTTTTGGTGCAAGATAGGTGCACAGTTTGCACCTAATGCACCAGTCTAAGAAACCATTTTGGACGCACTTGTTGGTACTCCTAGGTGAAGGGCCTCAAGTGGATGCTCGGTTCGATCTATTTGGAGATAGTGCTAATCTTGATGCAAGATTGATGCATGGTCTGTATGGAACGTACCATATGCTTAGAAATTAATTTGGACACACCCGATAGAACTCTTAGATGACGTGTGTCATATGGAATCTCGCTTTGGTGTGCTTAGAGATAGTATTAGTTTCGGTGCAAGATATGTGCACGGTTTGCGCCTAATGCACCAAAGTCTAAGAAACCATTTTGGAAGCACCTGTTGGTACTTCTAGGTGAAGAGGCTCAAGTGGAGGCTCGGTTTGGTCTGTTTAGAGATAGTGCTAATCTTGATGCAAGATAGATGCACGGTCTGCATGGAACGTACCATATATTTAGAAATTAATTTGGACACACCCGATAGAACTCCTTGATGACATGTGTCATATGGAATCTCGCTTTGTTGTTCTTAGAGACAGTATTAGTTTTGGTGCAAGATATGTGCAAGGTTTGCACCTAATGCACCGAAGTCTAAGAAACCATTTTGGAAGCACCTGTTGCTACTTCTAGGTGAAGAGGCTCAAGTGGAGGCTCGGTTTGGTCTGTTTAGAGATAGTGCTAATCTTGATGCAAGATAGATGCACGGTTTGCATGGAACATACGATATGCTCAGAAATCAATTAGGACGCACCTGATATAACTCCTTGATGATGTGTGTCATATGGAATCTTGCTTCGGTTCGTTTAGAGACTGTTAGTTTTGGTAGAAGATATGTGCATGGTTTACGCCTAATGCACCATAAGCTAAGAAACCATTTTATACGCACTCGATGGTACTCGTAGTTGAAGAGGCTCAAGTGGAGGCTCGATTTGGTCTGTTCGGATATAGTGCTAATCTTAATGCAAGATAGTTGCACAGTTTGAATGGAACGTACCATATGTTAAGAAATCAATTTGGACGCACCCAATGAAACTCCTAGATGACGTGTGTCACTTGGAATCTCGCTTCGCTCTGTTTGGAGACAATGTTAGTTTCGATGCAGATAGGTGCATAGTTTGTGCCTAATGCACCATAGTCTAAGAAACCATTTTTGACGCACCTGTTTGGACTCCTAGATGAAGAGGCTCAAGTGGAAGCTCGGTTCGGTGTGTTTGGAGATAGTGCTAATCTTGATGCAAGATAGGTGCACGGTTTGCATGGAACATACAATATGCTTGGAAATCAATGTGGATGCACCCGATGGAACTCCTTGATGACGTGTGTCATATGGAATCTTGCTTTGGTCTGTTTAGAAACAGTGTTAGTTTCGGTGCAAGATATGTGCATGGTTTGTGCCTACTGCACCATAGTCTAAGAAACCATTTTGGAAGCACCTGTTGGTACTTCGGTGGAGAGGCTCAAGTGGAAGCTCGGTTTGATCTGTTTGGAGATAGTGCTAATCTTGATGCAAGATAGGTGCATGATTTACAAGGAACATACCATATGCTTAAAAATCGATTTGGACGCACCCAATGGAACTCCTAGATGACGTGTGTCATATGGAATCTTGCTTTTGTCCGTTTATAGACATTGTAAGTTTTAGTGCAAGATAATTGCACAGTTTGCGCCTAATGCACCAAAGTCTAAGAAACCATTTGGGACGCACTATTTGGTACTCTTGGATGAAGAGGCCAAAGTGGAAGCTTGGTTCGGTCAGTTTGGAGACTGTGCTAATACTTATGCAAGGTAGGTGCATGCTTTGCATGGAACATACCATATGCTTGGAAATCAATTTGGATGCAACCGATGGACCTCCTTGATGACGTGTGTCATACGGAATCTTGCTTCTGTCCATTTGGAGATATTGTTAGTTTTGGTGCAAGATAGGTGCACAGTTTGCACCTAATGCACCATAGTCTAAGAAACCATTTTGGACGCACTTGTTGGTACTCCTAGGTGAAGGGCCTCAAGTGGATGCTCGGTTCGATCTATTTGGAGATAGTGCTAATCTTGATGCAAGATTGATGCTTGGTCTGTATGGAACGTACCATATGCTTAGAAATTAATATTGGACACACCCGATAGAACTCTTTGATGACGTGTGTCATATGGAATCTCGCTTTGGTGTGCTTAGAGATAGTATTAGTTTCGGTGCAAGATATGTGCACGGTTTGCGCCTAATGCACCAAAGTCTAAGAAACCATTTTGGAAGCACCTGTTGGTACTTCTAGGTGAAGAGGCTCAAGTGGAGGCTCGGTTTGGTCTGTTTAGAGATAGTGCTAATCTTGATGCAAGATAGGTGCACGATTTGCATGGAACATACCATATGCTCATAAATCAATTTGGACGCACCAGATGGAACTCCTAGATGACATGTGTCGTATGGAATCTCACTTCGGTCCGTTCAGAGACAGTGTTAGTTTCAGTGCAAGATAGGTGCACGGTTTGCACCTAATGCACCATAAGATAAGAAACCGTTTTGGACGCACCCGATGGTACTCCTAGGTCAAGGGGCCAAAGTGAAAGCTCAGTTTGGTCTGTTTGGAGATAGTGCTAATCTTGATGCAAGATAGATGCATGGTTTGCATGGAACATACGATATGCTTAGAAATCAATTAGGACGCACCTGATATAACTCCTTAATGATGTGTGTCATATGGAATCTTGCTTCGGTTCGTTTAGAGACTGTTAGTTTTGGTAGAAGATATGTGTATGGTATACGCCTAATGCACCATAAGCTAAGAAACCATTTTAGACGCACTCGATGGTACTCGTAGTTGAAGAGGCTCAAGTGGAGGCTCGATTTGGTCTGTTCGGATATAGTGCTAATCTTGATGCAAGATAGTTGCACAGTTTGAATGGAACGTACCATATGTTAAGAAATCAATTTGGACGCACCCAATGGAACTCCTAGATGACGTGTGTCACATGGAATCTCGCTTCGCTCTATTTGGAGTCAATGTTAGTTTCGATGCAGATAGGTGCATAGTTTTTTCCTAATGCACCATAGTCTAAGAAACCATTTTTGACCCACCTGTTTGTACTCCTAGATGAAGAGGCTCAAGTGGAAGCTCGGTTCGGTCTGTTTGGAGATAGTGCTAATCTTGATGCAATATAGGTGCACGGTTTGCACGGAACATACAATATGCTTGGAAATCAATGTGGATGCACCCGATGGAACTCCTTGATGTCGTGTGTCATATGGAATCTCGCTTTGGTCGCTTTAGAAACAGTGTTAGTTTCGGTGCAAGATATGTCCATGGTTCGTGCCTACTGCACCATTGTCTAAGAAACCATTTTGGAAGCACATGTTGGCACTTCGGTGAAGACGCTCAAGTGGAAGCTCGGTTTGATCTGTTTGGAGATAGTGCTAATCTTGATGCAAGATAGGTGCATGATTTGCAAGGAACATACCATATGCTTAAAAATCAATTTGGACGCACCCAATGGAACTCCTAGATGACGTGTGTCATATGGAATCTTGCTTTTGTCCGTTTGTAGACATTGTAAGTTTTAGTGCAAGATAATTGCACAGTTTGCGCCTAATGCACCATAGTCTAAGAAACCATTTTGGACGCACTATTTGGTACTCTTGGATGAAAAGGCCCAAGTGGAAGCTTGGTTCGGTCAGTTTGGAGATAGTGCTAATACTTATGCAAGGTAGGTGCATGTTTTGCATGGAACATACCATATGCTTGGAAATCAATTTGGATGCAACCGATGGACCTCCTTGATGACGTGTGTCATATGGAACCTTGCTTCATTCCATTTGGAGATATTGTTAGTTTTGGTGCAAGATAGGTGCACAATTTGCACCTAATGCACCGTAGTCTAAGAAAACATTTCTGACGCACTTGTTGGTTCTCCTAGATGAAGGGGCTCAAGTGGATGCTCGGTTCGATCTATTTGGAGATAGTGCTAATCTTTATGCAAGATAGATGCATGGTCTGCATGGAACGTACCATATGCTTAAAAAATAATTTGGACACACCCGATAGAACTCTTTGATGACGTGTGTCATATGGAATCTCACTTTGGTGTGCTTAGAGATAGTATTAGTTTCGGTGCAAGATATGTGCACGGTTTGCGCCTAATGCACCAAAGTCTAAGAAACCATTTTGGAAGCACCTGTTGGTACTCCTAGGTGAAGAGGCTCAAGTGGAGGCTCGGTTTGGTTTGTTTAGAGATAGTGCTAATCTTGATGCAAGATAGGTGCACGATTTGCATGGAACATACCATATGCTCAGAAATCAATTTGGACGCACCAGATGGAACTCCTAGATGACATGTGTCGTATGGAATCTCACTTCGGTCCGTTCAGAGACAGTGTTAGTTTCAGTGCAAGATAGGTGCACGGTTTGCACCTAATGCACCATAGGATAAGAAACCGTTTTAGACGCACCCGATGGTACTCCTAGGTCAAGGGGCTAAAGTGAAAGCTCGGTTTGGTCTGTTTGGAGAGAGTGCTAATCTTGATGCAAGATAGATGCACAGTTTGCATGGAACATATGATATGCTCCGAAATCAATTAGGACGCACCTGATATAACTCCTTGATGATGTGTGTCATATGGAATCTTGCTTCGGTTCGTTTAGAGACTGTTAGTTTTGGTAGAAGATATGTGCATGGTTTACGCCTAATGCACCATAAGCTAAGAAACCATTTTAGACGCACTCGATGGTACTCGTAGTTGAAGAGGCTCAAGTGGAGGCTCGATTTGGTCTGTTCGGATATAGTGCTAATCTTGATGCAAGAAAGTTGCACAGTTTGAATAGAACGTACTATATGTTAAGAAATCAATTTGGACGCACCCAATGGAACTCCTAGATGACGTGTGTCACATGGAATCTCGCTTCGCTCTGTTTGGAGACAATGTTAGTTTCAATGCAGATAGGTGCATAGTTTGTGCCTAATGCACCATAGTCTAAGAAACCATTTTTGACGCACATGTTTGTACTCCTAGATGAAGAGGCTCAAGTGGAAGCTCAGTTCGTTCTGTTTGGAGATAGTGCTAATCTTGATGCAAGATAGGTGCACGGTTTGCATGGAACATACAATATGCTTGGAAATCAATGTGGATGCACCCGATGGAACTCCTTGATGACGTGTGTCATATGGAATCTCGCTTTGGTCGGTTTAGAAACAGTGTTAGTTTCGGTGCAAGATATGTGCATGGTTTGTGCCTACTGCACCATAGACTAAGAAATCATTTTGGAAGCACCTGTTGGTACTTCGGTGAAGAGGCTCAAGTGGAAGCTCGGTTTGATCTGTTTGGAGATAGTGCTAATCTCGATGCAAGATAGGTGCATGATTTGCAAGAAACATACCATATGATTAAGAATCAATTTGGACGCACCCAACGGAACTCCTAGATGACGTGTGTCATATGGAATCTTGCTTTTGTCCGTTTGTAGACATTGTAAGTTTTAGTGCAAGATAATTGCACAGTTTGCGCCTAATGCACCATAGTCTAAGAAACCATTTTGGACGCACTATTTGGTACTCTTGGATGAAGAGGCCCAAGTGGAAGCTTGGTTCGGTCAGTTTGGAGATAGTGCTAATACTTATGCAAGGTAGGTGCATGCTTTGCACGGAACATACCATATGCTTGGAAATCAATTTGGATGCACCCGATGGACCTCCTTGATGACGTGTGTCATATGGAATCTTGCTTCGGTCCATTTGGATATATTGTTAGTTTTGGTGCAAGATAGGTGCACAGTTTGCACCTAATACACCATAGTCTAAGAAACCATTTTGGACGCACTTGTTGGTACTCCTAGGTGAAGGGGCTCAAGTGGATGCTCGGTTCGATCTATTTGGAGATAGTGCTAATCTTGATGCAAGATAGATGCATGTTCTGCATGGAATGTACCATATGCTTAGAATTTAATTTGGACACACCTGATAGAACTCTTTGATGACGTGTGTCATATGGAATCTCGCTTTGGTGTGCTTAGAGATAGTATTAGTTTCGGTGCAAGATATGTGCACGGTTTGCGCCTAATGCACCAAAGTCTAATAAACCATTTTGGAAGCACCTGTTGGTACTCTTAGGTGAAGAGGCTCAAGTGGAGGCTCGGTTTGGTCTGTTTAGAGATAGTGCTAATCTTGATGCAAGATAGGTGCACGATTTGCATGGAACATACCATATGCTCATAAATCAATTTGGATGCACCAGATGGAACTCCTAGATGACATGTGTCGTATGGAATCTCACTTCGGTCCGTTCAGAGACAGTGTTAGTTTCAGTGCAAGATAGGTGCACGGTTTGCACCTAATGCACCATAGGATAAGAAACCGTTTTGGACGCACCCGATGGTACTCCTAGGTCAAGGGGCTAAAGTCAAAGCTCAGTTTGGTCTGTTTGGAGATAGTGCTAATCTTGATGCAAGATAGATGCACGGTTTGCATGGAACATACGATATGCTCAGAAATCAATTAGGACGCACCTGATATAACTCCTTGATGATGTGTGTCATATGGAATCTTGCTTCGGTTCGTTTAGAGACTGTTAGTTTTGGTAGAAGATATGTGCATGGTTTACGCCTAATGCACCATAAGCTATGAAACCATTTTATACGCACTCGATGGTACTCGTAGTTGAAGAGGCTCAAGTGGAGGCTCGATTTGGTCTGTTCGGATATAGTGCTAATCTTGATGCAAAATAGTTGCACAGTTTGAATGGAACGTACCATATGTTAAGAAATCAATTTGGACGCACCCAATGGAACTCCTAGATGACGTGTGTCACATGGAATCTCGCTGCGCTCTGTTTGGAGACAATGTTAGTTTCGATGCAGATAGGTGCATAGTTTGTGCCTAATGCACCATAGTCTAAGAAACCATTTTTGACGCACCTGTTTAGACTCCTAGATGAAGAGGCTCAAGTGGAAGCTCGGTTCGGTGTGTTTGGAGATAGTGCTAATCTTGATGCAAGATAGGTGCACGGTTTGCATGGAACATACAATATGCTTGGAAATCAATGTGGATGCATCCGATGGAACTCCTTGATGACGTGTGTCATATGGAATCTTGCTTTGGTCTGTTTAGAAACAGTGTTAGTTTCGGTGCAAGATATGTGCATGGTTTGTGCCTACTGCACCATAGTCTAAGAAACCATTTTGGAAGCACCTGTTGGTACTTCGGTGGAGAGGCTCAAGTGGAAGCTTGGTTTGATCTGTTTGGAGATAGTGCTAATCTTGATGCAAGATAGGTGCATGATTTACAAGGAACATACCATATGCTTAAAAATCGTTTTGGACGCACCCAATGGAACTCCTAGATGACGTGTGTCATATGGAATCTTGCTTTTGTCCGTTTATAGACATTGTAAGTTTTAGTGCAAGATAATTGCATAGTTTGCGCCTAATGCACCATAGTCTAAGAAACCATTTGGGACGCACTATTTGGTACTCTTGGATGAAGAGGCCCAAGTGGAGGCTTGGCTCGGTCAGTTTGGAGATAGTGCTAATACTTATGCAAGGTAGGTGCTTACTTTGCATGGAACATACCATATGCTTGGAAATCAATTTGGATGGTTGATGACGTGTGTCATACGGAATCTTGCTTCTGTCCATTTGGAGATATTGTTAGTTTTGGTGCAAGATAGGTGCACAGTTTGCACCTAATGCACCATAGTCTAAGAAACCATTTTGGACGCACTTGTTGGTACTCCTAGGTGAAAGGGCTCAAGTGGATGCTCAGTTCGATCTATTTGGAGATAGTGCTAATCTTGATGCAAGATAGATGCATGGTCTGCAAGGAACGAACCATATGCTTAGAAATTAATTTGGACACACCCGACAGAACTCTTTGATGATGTGTGTCATATGGAATCTCGCTTTGGTGTGCTTAGAGATTGTATTACTTTCGGTGCAAGATATGTGCACGGTTTGCGCCTAATGCACCAAAGTCTAAGAAACCATTTTGGAAGCACCTATTGGTACTCCTAGGTGAAGAGGCTCAAGTGGAGGCTCGGTTTGGTCTGTTTAAAGATAGTGCTAATCTTGATGCAAGATATGTGCACGATTTGCATGGAACATACCATATGCTCAGAAATCAATTTGGATGCACCAGATGGAACTCCTAGATGACATGTGTCGTATGGAATCTCACTTCGGTCCGTTCAGAGACAGTGTTAGTTTCAGTGCAAGATAGGTGCACGGTTTGCACCTAATGCACCATAGGATAAGAAACCGTTTTGGACGCACCCGATGGTACTCCTAGGTCAAGGGGCTAAAGTGATAGCTCGGTTTGGTCTGTTTGGAGATAGTCTAATCTAATCTTGATGCAAGATAGATGCATGGTTTGCATGGAACATACGATATGCTTAGAAATCAATTAGGACGCACCTGATATAACTCCTTAATGATGTGTGTCATATGGAATCTTGCTTCGGTTCGTTTAGAGACTGTTAGTTTTGGTAGAAGATATGTGTATGGTATACGCCTAATGCACCATAAGCTAAGAAACCATTTTAGACGCACTCGATGGTACTCGTAGTTGAAGAGGCTCAAGTGGAGGCTCGATTTGGTCTGTTCGGATATAGTGCTAATCTTGATGCAAGATAGTTGCACAGTTTGAATGGAACGTAGCATATGTTAAGAAACCAATTTGGACGCACCCAATGGAACTCCTAGATTACGTGTGTCATATGGAATCTCGCTTCGCTCTATTTGAAGTCAATGTTAGTTTCGATGCAGATAGGTGCATAGTTTTTGCCTAATGCACCATAGTCTAAGAAACCATTTTTTACCCACCTGTTTGTACTCCTAAATGAAGAGGCTCAAGTGGAAGCTCGGTTCGGTCTGTTCGGAGATAGTGCTAATCTTGATGCAATTTAGGTGCACGGTTTGCACGGAACATACAATATGCTTGGAAATCAATGTGGATGCACCCGATGGAACTCCTTGATGACGTGTGTCATATGGAATCTCGCTTTGGTCTGTTTAGAAACAGTGTTAGTTTTGGTGCAAGATATGTGCATGGTTTGTGCCTACTGCACCATTGTCTAAGAAACCATTTTGGAAGCACATGTTGGCACTTCGGTGAAGACGCTCAAGTGGAAGCTCGGTTTGATCTGTTTGGAGATAGTGCTAATCTTGATGCAAGATAGGAGCATGATTTGCAAGGAACATACCATATGCTTAAAAATCAATTTGGACGCACCCAATGGAACTCCTAGATGACGTGTGTCATATGGAATCTTGCTTTTGTCCGTTTGTAGACATTGTAAGTTTTAGTGCAAGATAATTGCACAGTTTGCGCCTAATGCACCATAGTCTAAGAAACCATTTTGGACGCACTATTTGGTACTCTTGGATGAAGAGGCCCAAGTGGAAGCTTGGTTCGGTCAGTTTGGAGATAGTGCTAATACTTATGCAAGGTAGGTGCATGTTTTGCATGGAACATACCATATGCTTGGAAATCAATTTGGATGCAACCGATGGACCTCCTTGATAACGTGTGTCATATGGAACCTTGCTTCATTCCATTTGGATATATTGTTAGTTTTGGTGCAAGATAGGTGCACAATTTGCACCTAATGCACCATAGTCTAAGAAAACATTTCTGACGCACTTGTTGGTACTCCTAGGTGAAGGGGCTCAAGTGGATGCTCGGTTCGATCTATTTGGAGATAGTGCTAATCTTGATGCAAGATAGATGCATGTTCTGCATGGAACGTACCATATGCTTAGAATTTAATTTGGACACACCCGATAGAACTCTTTGATGACGTGTGTCATATGGAATCTCACTTTGGTGTGCTTAGAGATAGTATTAGTTTCGGTGCAAGATATGTGCACGGTTTGCGCCTAATGCACCAAAGTCTAATAAACCATTTTGGAAGCACCTGTTGGTACTCTTAGGTGAAGAGGCTCAAGTGGAGGCTCGGTTTGGTCTATTTAGAGATAGTGCTAATCTTGATGCAATATAGGTGCACGATTTGCATGGAACATACCATATGCTCTGAAATCAATTTGGACGCACCAGATGGAACTCCTAGATGACATGTGTCGTATGGAATCTCACTTCGGTCTGTTTAGAGACAGTGTTAGTTTCAGTGCAAGATAGGTGCACGGTTTGCACCTAATGCACCATAGGATAAGAAACCGTTTTGGACGCACCCGATGGTACTCCTAGGTCAAGGGGCTAAAGTGAAAGCTCGGTTTGGTCTGTTTGGAGAGAGTGCTAATCTTGATGCAAGATAGATGCACAGTTTGCATGGAACATACGATATGCTCCGAAATCAATTAGGACGCACCTGATATAACTCCTTGATGATGTGTGTCATACGGAATCTTGCTTCGGTTCGTTTAGAGACTGTTAGTTTTGGTAGAAGATATGTGCATGGTTTACGCCTAATGCACCATAAGCTAAGAAACCATTTTAGACGCACTCGATGGTACTCGTAGTTGAAGAGGCTCAAGTGGAGGCTCGATTTGGTCTGTTCGGATATAGTGCTAATCTTGATGCAAGAAACTTGCACAGTTTGAATGGAACGTACTATATGTTAAGAAATCAATTTGGACGCACCCAATGGAACTCCTAGATGACGTGTGTCACATGGAATCTCGCTTCGCTCTGTTTGGAGACAATGTTAGTTTCAATGCAGATAGGTGCATAGTTTGTGCCTAATGCACCATAGTCTAAGAAACCATTTTTGATGCACATGTTTGTACTCCTAGATGAAGAGGCTCAAGTGGAAGCTCAGTTCGTTCTGTTTGGAGATAGTGCTAATCTTGATGCAAGATAGGTGCACGGTTTGCATGGAACATACAATATGCTTGGAAATCAATGTGGATGCACCCGATGGAACTCCTTGATGACGTGTGTCATATGGAATCTCGCTTTGGTCGGTTTAGAAACAGTGTTAGTTTCGGTGCAAGATATGTGCATGGTTTGTGCTTACTGCACTATAGACTAAGAAATCATTTTAGAAGCACCTGTTGGTACTTCGGTGAAGAGGCTCAAGTGGAAGCTCGGTTTGATCTGTTTGGAGATAGTGCTAATCTCGATGCAAGATAGGTGCATGATTTGCAAGGAACATACCATATGCTTAAAAATCAATTTGGACGCACCCAACGGAACTCCTAGATGACGTGTGTCATATGGAATCTTGCTTTTGTCCGTTTGTAGACATTGTAAGTTTTAGTGCAAGATAATTGCACAGTTTGCGCCTAATGCACCATAGTCTAAGAAACCATTTTGGACGCACTATTTGGTACTCTTGGATGAAGAGGCCCAAGTGGAAGCTTGGTTCGGTCGGTTTGGAGATAGTGCTAATACTTATGCAAGGTAGGTGCATGCTTTGCACGGAACATACCATATGCTTGGAAATCAATTTGGATGCACCCGATGGACCTCCTTGATGACGTGTGTCATATGGAATCTTGCTTCGGTCCATTTGGATATATTGTTAGTTTTGGCGCAAGATAGGTGCACAGTTTGCACCTAATACACCATAGTCTAAGAAACCATTTTGGACGCACTTGTTGGTACTCCTAGGTGAAGGGGCTCAAGTGGATGCTCGGTTCGATCTATTTGGAGATAGTGCTAATCTTGATGCAAGATAGATGCATGTTCTGCATGGAATGTACCATATGCTTAGAATTTAATTTGGACACACCCGATAGAACTCTTTGATGACGTGTGTCATATGGAATCTCGCTTTGGTGTGCTTAGAGATAGTATTAGTTTCGGTGCAAGATATGTGCACGGTTTGCGCCTAATGCACCAAAGTCTAATAAACCATTTTGGAAGCACCTGTTGGTACTCTTAGGTGAAGAGGCTCAAGTGGAGGCTCGGTTTGGTCTATTTAGAGATAGTGCTAATCTTGATGCAATATAGGTGCACGATTTGCATGGAACATACCATATGCTCTGAAATCAATTTGGACGCACCAGATGGAACTCCTAGATGACATGTGTCGTATGGAATCTCACTTCGGTCTGTTTAGAGACAGTGTTAGTTTCAGTGCAAGATAGGTGCACGGCTTGCACCTAATGCACCATAGGATAAGAAACCGTTTTGGACGCACCCGATGGTACTCCTAGGTCAAGGGGCTAAAGTGAAAGCTCGGTTTGGTCTGTTTGGAGAGAGTGCTAATCTTGATGCAAGATAGATGCACGGTTTGCATGGAACATACGATATGCTCCGAAATCAATTAGGACGCACCTGATATAACTCCTTGATGATGTGTGTCATATGGAATCTTGCTTCGGTTCGTTTGGAGACTGTTAGTTTTGGTAGAAGATATGTGCATGGTTTACGCCTAATGCACCATAAGCTAAGAAACCATTTTAGACGCACTGGATGGTACTCGTAGTTGAAGAGGCTCAAGTGGAGGCTCGATTTGGTCTGTTCGGATATAGTGCTAATCTTGATGCAAGATAGTTGCACAGTTTGAATGGAACGTAGCATATGTTAAGAAACCAATTTGGACGCACCCAATGGAACTCCTAGATTACGTGTGTCATATGGAATCTGGCTTCGCTCTGTTTGGAGACAATGTTAGTATCGATGCAGATAGATGCATAGTTTGTGCCTAATGCACCATAGTCGAAGAAACCATTTTTGACGCACATGTTTGTATGATTAGGCTCAAGTGGAAGCTCGGTTCGGTCTGTTTGGAGATAGTGCTAATCTTGATGCAAGATAGGTGCACGGTTTGCATGGAACATACAATATGCTTGGAAATCAATATGGATCCACCCGATGGAACTCCTTGATTACGTGTGTCATATGGAATCTCGCTTTGGTCTGTTTAGAAACAGTGTTAGTTTCGGTGCAAGATATGTGCATGGTTTGTGCCTACTGCACCATAGTCTAAGAAACCATTTTGGAAGCACCTGTTGGTACTTCGGTGAAGAGGCTCAAGTGGAAGCTCGGTTTGATCTGTTTGGAGATAGTGCTAATCTTGATGCAAGATAGGTGCATGATTTGCAAGGAACATACCATATGCTTAAAAATCAATTTGGACGCACCCAATGGAACTCCTAGATGACGTGTGTCATATGGAATCTTGCTTTTGTCCGTTTGTTGACATTGTAAGTTTTAGTGCAAGATAATTGCACAGTTTGCGCCTAATGCACCATAGTCTAAGAAACCATTTTGGACGCACTATTTGGTACTCTTGGATGAAGAGGCCCAAGTGGAAGCTTGGTTCGGTCAGTTTGGAGATAGTGCTAATACTTATGCAAGGTAGGTGCATGCTTTGCATGGAACATACCATATGCTCAGAAATCAATTTTGATGCACCCGATGGAACTCTTAGATGACGTGTGTCATATGGAATCTCACTTCGGTCCACTTGGAGATAGTGTTAGTTTCGGTGCAAGATTAGAGCACGGTGTGCATGAAACATACCATATGCTTGAAAATCAATTTGGACACACCCGATGGAACTCCAAGATGATGTGTGTCATCTGATATCTCACTTTGGTCAATTTGGAGAAAGTGTTAGTTTTGGTGCAAGATTGGTGCACGGTTTGTGCCTAATACACCATACTCTAAGAAACCATTTTGGACGCAACCGATGGTACTCCCCGCTGAAGAGGCTCAAGTGGAAGCTTGGTTCGGTCTATTTGGAGATAGTGCTAATCTTGATGCAAGATAGTTGCATAGTTTGTATGGAACGTACCTTATGCTCAGAAATCAATTTGGACGCATCTAATAGAACTTCTAGATGATCTGTGTCATATGTAATCTTGTTTTGGTCCATTTGGAGAAAGTGTTAGTATCGGTGCAAGATAGGTGCACGGTTTGCGCGTAATGCACCACAGGCTAAGAAACCATTTTGGACGCAGCCGATGATACTCCTAGGTGAAGTGGCTCAAGTGAAAGCTCGGTTCAGTCCATTTAGAGATAGTGCTACTCTTGATGCAAAATAGGTGCACAGTTTACATGGAACGTACGGCTTCCTATTTGGGGTTGAGGTTGGCGCTGATCGTCAGTGCTTTGTCGTCAGAGCCGTTGGTGTCGAGCGGGATTTTCTTCGTGTCGTCTGCTTGTTCAAAGTTGCCCGCCTGACGTTTAGGCTCTAGAGCCTCAGTGGCGAGGGCCTCGAGCTTCGAGGCAAGTTTGGTGGAGCTCTCAACGGCTTCTCCATACCCGACGCACTCGACGTCGCACTGGTATGCGTGCTCGTAGGAGGAGCTAACGGTGATGACTCCCTTGGGTCTGGGCATCTTCAGCTTCAAGTAAGTGTAGTTGGGGATAGCCATGAACTTGGTGTATCCCGGTCGTCCGATGATGGCGTGGTATGTGCCGCGAAATCCCACCACTTCGAAGGTGAGAGTTTCCTTCCTAAAGTTGGCCGCCGTGCTGAAACTGACTGGCAGGTCGATTCGACCTACCGGTAACGTATTCTTCCCTGGCACGACGCTATGGAAACCGCCCGTGCTTGGTTGGAGCTGCGCCCTTTCGATGCCAAGGAGGTCGAGGGTCTCGAGGTAAATGATGTTCAGGCTGCTGCCGTCGTCCATCAGGACCTTCGAGAGCCTGGTGTTGACGATGATAGGGTCGACGACAAGCGGGTAGACGCCGGGAGCGACCACCCTATCGGGGTGGTCGTCGTAGTCGAAGGTGATGGGGGTGCTCGACCAGTTGAGATACTGGGGCACCGCCATCCTAGAACGTACCATATGCTCGGAAATAAATTTGGATGCACCCGATGGAACTCCTAGATGATGTGTGTCATATAGAATCTCGGTTCAGTCCGTTTGGAGACAATATTAGTTTCACTGCAAGATAGGTGCACAGTTTGCACTAATGCACCATAGTCTAAGAAACCATTTTGAACGCACCTGTTGGTACTCCTAGGTGAAGAGGATCAAGTGGAAGCTCGGTTTGGTCTGTTTCGAGACAGTGCTAATCTTAATGCAAGATAAGTGCACAGTTTGCATGAAACATACCATATGCTCAGAAATCAATTTGGACACACCCGTTGGAACTCCTAGATGATGTGTATCTTATGGAATCTTGTTCGGTCTGTTTGGAGAGTGTTAGTTTCAGTGCAAGATAGGTGCACGGTTTGTGCCTAATGCACCATAGGCTAAAAACCCATTTTGCACACACCCGATGGTAATCCTAGGTGAAGAGGCTCAAGTGAAAGCTCGGTTCGGTCTATTTGGAGATAGTGCTTATCTTGATGCAAGATAGGTGTATAGTTTGCATGGACAGTACGATATGCTCAAAAATCAATTTGGACGCACCTGACGGAACTCATAGATGACGTGTGTCATATGGAATCTTGCTTTGGTCCGTTTCAAGGCAGTGTTAGTTTCCGTGCAAGATAGGTCCACAGTTTGCGCCTAATGCTCCGTAGTCTAAGAAACCATTTTGGAAAATCTGTTGGTACTCAAAGGTGAAGAGGCTCAAGTGGAAGCTTGGTCCGGTCTGTTTGGAGATAGTGCTAATCTTGATGCAAGATAGGTGCATGGTTTGAATGGAACGTACCATATGCTCAAAAATCAATGTGGATGCACCCGGAAATCCTAGATGACGCGTGTCATATGGAATCTCGCTTCGGTCCGTTTGGTGATAATATATGTTTTGGTGCAAGATAGGTGCACCGTTCGCGTCTAATGCACCCGCAGTCTAAGAAACCATTTTGAACGCACCTGTTGGTACTCCTAGGTGAAGAGGCCCAAGTGGAAGCTCGGTTCGGTCTGTTTCAAGACAGTGCTAATCTTAATGCAAGATAGGTGCATAGTTTGCATGGAACGTACCATATGCTCAGAAATCAAATTGGACGCACCTGATGGAACTCCTAGATGACGTGTGTCATATGGAATCTCATTCGGTCTGTTTGGAGACGATATTAGTTTTAGTGTAGGATAGGTGCATAGTTTGCGCCTAATGCACCATAGTCTAAGAAACCATTTTGAATGCACCTATTGGTACTCCTAGGTGAACAGGCTCAAGCGGAAGCTCGGTTCAGTCTGTTTCGAGACAGTGCTAACCTTAATGCAAGATAGGTGCACAGTTTGCATGGAACGTACCATATTCTCAGAAATCAATTTAGACGCACCCGTTGAAACTCTTAGATGACGTGTGTCATATGGAATCTCGTTTGATCTGTTTGGAGAGTGTTAGTTTTAGTGCAAGATAGGTGCACGGTTTGAGCCTAATGCACCATAGGCTAAAAACCAATTTGGAGACGCCTGATGGTACTCCTAGGTGAAGAGGCTCAAGTGAAAGCTCAGTTCAGTCTATTTAGAGATAGTGCAAATCTTGAAGCAAGATAGGTGTACAGTTTGCATGGAACGTACCATATGCTCGGAAATCAATTTGGACGCACCCGATGGAACTCCGAGATAACGTGTGTCATATGGAATCTCACTTTGGTCCGTTTGAAGACAGTGTTAGTTTTGGTGCAAGATAGGAGCACAGTTTGCGTCTAATGCACCATAGTCTAAGAAACCATTTTGGAAAATCTATTGGTACTCTAAGGTGAAGAGACTTAAGTGGAAGCTTGGTCCACTCTGTTTGGAGATAGTGCTAATCTTGATGCAAGATAAGTGCACGATTTGTATGGAACATACCATATGCTCAGAAATCAGTTTTGATGCACCCAATAGAACTCTTAGATGACGTGTGTCACTTCGGTCCACTTGGAGATAGTGTTAGTTTCGGTGCAAGATAGGTGCACCGTGTGCCTGAAACATACCATATGCTTGAAAATCAATTTGGACACACCCGATAGAACTCCTAGATGATGTGTGTCATCTGATATCTCACTTTGGTCAATTTGGAGAAAGTGTTAGTTTTGGTGCAAGATTGGTGCACGGTTTGTGCCTAATACACCATACTCTAAGAAACCATTTTGGACGCAACCGATGGTACTCCCCGCTGAAGAGGCTCAAGTGGAAGCTCGGTTTGATCTATTTGGAGATAGTGCTAATCTTGATGCAAGATAGTTGCATAGTTTGCATGGAATGTAACTTATGCTCAGAAATCAATTTGGACGCATCCGATAGAACTTCTAGATGATGTGTGTCATATGTAATCTTGTTTTGGTCCATTTGGAGAAAGTGTTAGTATCAGTGCAAGATAGGTGCACGGTTTGCGCGTAATGCACCGTAGGCTAAGAAACCATTCTGGACGCACCCGATGGTACTCCTAGGTGAAGTGGCTCAAGTGAAAGCTCGGTTCAGTCCATTTAGAGATAGTGCTACTCTTGATGCAAAATAGGTGCACAGTTTACATGGAACGTACCATATGCTTAGAAATCAATTTGGACACACCCGATGGAACTCCTAGATGACGTGTGTCATATGAAATCTCTCTTTGGTCCATTTGAAGATAGTGTTACTTCAGTGCAAGATAGGTGCACAGCTTGCATCTAATGCACCATAGTCTAAGAAACCATTTTGGATGCACCTGTTGGTCCAAGGTGAGGAGGCTCAAGTGAAAGCTCGGTTCGGTCTATTTGGTGATGGTGCTAATCTTGATACAAAATAGGTGCATGGTTTGCATAGAATGTACAATATGCTTGGAAATCCATTTGGATGCAACCAATGGAACTCCTAGATGACATGTGTCATATGAAATCTCACTTTGGTCTATTTGGAGATAGTGTTAGTTTCGGTGCAAGATAGGTGCACAGTTTGCGCCTAATGCACCATAGTCTAAGAAACCATTTTGGATGCACCTATTGGTACTCCTAGGCGAAGAGGCTCAAGCGAAACCTCGGTTCAGTCTATTGGGAGATAGTGCTAATCTTGATGCAAGATAGGGACATAGTTTGCATGGAACGTACCACATTCTCGAAAATCAATTTAGACGCACCCGATGGAACTCCTAGATGATGTGTGTCATTTGAAATCTCACTTCGGTCTCTTTGGAGACAGTGTTAGTTTTAGTGCAAGAAAGGTGCACGGTTTGCGCCTAATGCACAATAGGCTAAGAAACAATTTTGGACGCACCCCATGGTATTCCTAGGTAAAGATGCACAAGTGAAAGCTTGGTTTGGTCTGTTTGGAGATAGTGCTAATCTTGATGCAAGATATGTGCACGGTTTGCATGGAACATAACATATGCTTAGAAGTCAATTTGGATGCACCCGATAGAACTCCTAGATGACGTGCGTCATATGGAATCTCACTTCGGTCCATTTGGAAATTGTGTTAGTTTCGGTGCAAGATAGGTGCATGGTTTGCGCTTAATGCACCATAGGCTTAGAAACCATTGTGGAAGCACCCGATGAAGCAGCTCAAGTGAAAGCTTAGTATGATCTATTTGGAGATAGTGCTAATATTCATGTAAGACAGGTGCACGGTTTGCATGGAAAATGTGCTTAAAAATCAATTTGGACGCACCTAATAGAACTCCTAGATGATGTGTGTCATCTGATATCTTGCTTTGGTCGGTTTGTGCCTAATGCACCATAGTCTAAGTAACCATTTTGGACGAACCCGATGGTACTTCTAGATGAAGAGGTGTTGACACCGTTTTTGGGCACGTGTCCATGTTTGGTGAAGTATAGGCCGGCAAAATAAGACGACGGTGTTTAATCTACAGGATGAGTTGCCGATGAGGATGGTTGCCGATGGAGGAGGGGTTGAACGTGATTAAGTCCATAAGTGGTGATGTGTCTGTGCCGATGGCTACGACAAGGAAGTCTGCCGATGACTATGGCAAGGGAGTCTGCCGATGATATAGAGAGAGAGTCTGGAAGCTGCCGATTGGTCTGTGGAGGTGTTCCAGTTTGTCACGGGGGGATAGTTTTATGTTTTCCTTAATTGTTTAAATCATTTTGTATACGGATTCTGTGTAATTTGGAATTCGAGTTCTAGTCGTGTCTGGTTGTAGCTCTTTAAGCAGGGTATAAATATAGACCCTAGGGCTTTGTAATGAGACATCTATCAGTCAATCAAACACACATTTTTACTCGTATTCCAGCATCTACTTTTTTTTCGACGACTTCATCATACTTTTTCCTTTTCATTACGAGTTTTTAGGAATTCGTCGACTTAAGCTCGGTGTGTTCTCAAGTTCCGCGTGAGTACCTCTTAGCCGTGACATCCGGGCGCATCGCTGTTGTCAGGACTAAAGTATTCGAGTTACCACCCTTGCCGATAGTAAGGTCAAATCGGCTGGCACGCCTTAACGTTTGAATCGGGTATTAGCCCTTTGTGTTTGCAGATTAGCTTTTGCACCAACACATCTTTTGGCACACCCGGTGGGACAGATTCAAGATCAAGATCGACATGTCGACTTCTGAGTTTGATCAAGAGAACGTCATCCCCGTGACGGAAGCCAACCTCAAGGATGAGCAGAAACAAGCTATCGCTAAAGCCATGGAGGATTACAAGCAGCAATGCCTGAGGTCCTTCAGCATGAACAGGAGCGGCGAAGTGATCCAGAAGGATGCACTGCTGGCACCGCGGCAGGTCACTTTTGAAGCCAATCCTGGCAAACTTCAAGAGATGGTTGACAGCGCTATCAACCGTGCTTTCATCACTCAAGCTGGTGTGCTGTCTAATACAGTTTTCAATGCCGTGGCAAGAACTTTCAAGGAAGGACAGTTGCCACCAGATTATGTGGGCCCCACTTATCACCAACCGGAGTCACCAGTGGTTACAGCTCCATCGGCTGCCACAGCCGCTGTGGGAGCGCAGACTGCTGTTCCTCCGAGCACGTTGGGAGTCACCAATGCACAATCTACACCGATGACAACCAATCCGCCGACTTCAGATGGGCAGATTAAACTCGCTATAGATCTGTTGGCATCGGCAATGTCAGGATTGACTCCTCCTCCTAACTGGTGGGGTTATGGTATGCCTCCAGAGCTAACGCCGGGTACATCGCAGACGACCGATGTGAGAGGCAAGACTCCTATGGCATCGGCACCTCCCAATATGCCGATGAACCAGAGTCCCCAGTATACTACTACTACTACTACTACTACAAGACCTTACACTGGGAATTCTCAAGTTCCAATGTTCCAAATGCGTAACGCATCGGCAGACTCAATGCTGATGCAACAGAGGTCTACGACTCAACCAGGGTATGTCAGTTCAATGATCATGCCCAATTACCAGTCATCGGCAGGGCCTATGCCGATGAACGCTAATAATGGATGGCTTGGGCAGCAAGTCTTTCTACAAACGCCCCAACAGAATCACCAGGCTACAGGGTTTCAGCAAGGACAGATCTATCCCGGGTTCCAGAATCAGGGGATCCCTAACCAACCAATGAATCTCGGGCAACAAGTCGGTGGACAGCAAATTGGCGGGCAACAGCCTGGTGGTCCACAGATCGCGGGCCGAATGATTAATCCTATGTTTCATGCAGATCGTGCGCCACACGGACACGTGGAAGCTTACCAGCAGGTGCCGGATCCGCAACCACCTCATCGGCAAGATGCCGATGCTTATTGGGCCGATAAGATTGCTGAAGTGATGAGAGACCAATTCGGGATAAAACCCAAGGTTAACACTTACTCTTATCGGACACCGTATCCTCCCGCGTATGATTTGATCCCGCTTCCACATCGGTACAAGGTACCGGATTTTACTAAGTTTTCTGGACAGGATGACACGTCGACCATGGAGCACGTCAACAGGTTCATTATTCAATGTGGAGAAGCTGGTAACAGGGACGAGTTGAGGGTTCGCTTATTCTCGTCATCATTATCTGGATCGGCTTTCACTTGGTTTATATCGTTGCCTCCCAATTCAGTGATTACTTGGGCCGATTTGGAGAAACAATTCCACAAATACTTCTTTTCTGGAGTCCATGAGAAGAAGATCACCGATTTGGTCAGACTAAGGCAACACAATGATGAATCGGTTGAAAGTTTTGTGCAGAGGATACGGGAGGTCAAAAATAAATGCTATAGTCTGGTTTTGGATGATCGGCAGCTAGCCGATTTGGCTTTCCAGGGTCTGTTGCCACACATCAGGGACAAGTATGCTTCTCAGGAGTTTGAAAGCTTAAGTCATTTGGTGCAGAGAATTTCTGATCAAGATATCAAGCCTTTTGAGCCCAAGAGAGCATGGAACAAAAAGGTATCTTTCGTTGATGAAGCAACAAGCTCAGATTCTGATGAGGAACTGGTCATCGGCTTAGCAGAGTGGGTAAAGAATAAGAAGCCGATGTCTTGCCCTTTCGGGCAGAAGGAACCACAGAAGTTCGCATTTGACACCGCTAAGGCCGATAGGATATTTGACTTTCTACTTTAGGAAGGTCAGATCAAGCTGTCTCCTAATCACGTGATCCCATCGGCTGAGGAGTTAAAGAGGACGAAATACTGCAAGTGGCACAACGCAACTTCGCACGACACCAATGAGTGCAAAGTTTTCAGACAGCAACTGCAATCGGCTATAGAGTCTAGGAGAATCAAGTTTGATAGTTCTAGGACCCAGAAGCCGATGAAGATCGATCAACATCCTTTCCCAACGAACATGTTGGATGCCAAGGGAAGGGCTAAGGTCTTAACATCGGAAGCAGCTGAAAGGATTGCATCGATAGATCCTCAGCATCAGGTCACTACTGCCGATGCAAGAGGAAGGGGATTGGTCTAGGAAGGAACCAGCTCAGGAAGGCCTCCCTGATCTGGCATCGTTATAACCCACAGAAGGCCTCGGGAGAATTGGCAGCAACGTGAAGATCGGTATCGGCGCCAGCAGGAAGATTATCGTCGGGAAGAGGAAAGACGCCGGCAAGAATGGAATCGGCACAGGGATCACTGGAATTGCCCGTTCTTCATTCATTGTTGGGAGGAGAATATCAAGCTTCCCACTGTCAGGGATTGCCCTGAGTGCAATGGTTATGATCGGTATGATAGAACCGATCGACGCTATCACGACGACAATTGGCGATCTAATGGGCCGATTAGAAGAACATCCATTCACGATCGGCTGGGGGGCAGGCTCAGCGTGCACGACAGGCTTGGTGATCGTGTTCAATATTTTCCCAGGAACCAGGAAGAACTCGAAGAAATGGCTAATGCGCGGGTTCCCGATGAGTTCATATTTTGCAGGGATGCCAATACACATCGGATGGAGTCGAGGGAAAATCGTCGCCCAGCAGCAAGGCAGAAGCCGCTCCCTCCATGGTGTCCAGATGGGTTGACCAGGACACAGAAAAGGAGGTTGCAGCGCGAAAGGCGAGAAGGGTTAAGTAAGGGCGAGAACTCTGGTCAGTCTGAGGATCAGCAGCAATCAGACCCCAAGGGGGAAGGTCCATCAGCAGGTGTCAACATGGTCTTTATGTTGCCGATGGAGTTCCTTGCGCCATTCAGTGATGATGAGCTAGGATTTTCCGACCAAATAGCTCAATTGGCTCTGGATCCGATGACAGCTATTTTCGAGAAGCCTGCCGATGATGAAAGGCAACATCTCAAGGCTCTGTTTGTCAAAGGAAGGGTTGATGGACAGCCGATGACCAAGATTCTAATTGATGGTGGAGCTGCTATCAATATCATGCTGTATGCAGTGTATCGGAAGCTTGGGAAAGGGGATCAGGATTTGACCAAGACCGATATGATGCTTAAAGACTTTGAACGGAACGTGTCTCCAGTCAAGGGGGCAATATGTGTAGAGTTGACCATCGGCAGCAAGACCTTGCCGACAACCTTCTTCGTGATCAGTGGAAAGGGTGCTTACAACCTGCTGTTAGGAAGAGATTGGATTCATGCTAATTGTTGCATCCCGTCTACAATGCACCAATGCTTGTTTTAGTGGGTAGGTGACAAAATTGAAATTGTCCTAGGAGATTCCTCTTACGTCGTCGCATCGGCAGAGGCAGATACCTATGAAAGAACTAGGTGTATTTCAGGGGAGGTTTGGGAAAAGGATTTTCTCAAGGTTGCCGATTATGAAATTCCACCGATCCAAGCAGTCGGTTTCGAGGATGGTTTTTAATGGATAGGTTCGCCGATGACGGAAAATTAGGCCATGGATTCACATCGGCCGATGATCTAGTAGAGGTAGATATAGGCAGTGGTGATAAGCCTAGACCCACTTTTATTAGTGCTAAGTTAGATTCAGAGTGTAAGCAACAGTTAACCGATTTGTTAAAGGAATATAAAGATTGCTTTGCTTGGGATTATACTGAGATGCCTGGTTTAGACCGATCAATTGTTGAACATCGGTTACCTATTAAGTCTGGATTTCGGCCGCATCAATAGTCAGCTCGCCGATGTAATCCTAATATTCTTCCTGACATCAAGGCTGAAATAACCAAACTTATTGAAGCCAAATTTATTCGGCAATGTCGGTATGCCGAATGGATTTCCAATGTTGTTCCGGTCTACAAGAAGAACGGGAAGCTTCGGGTCTGCATTGATTTCAGGAATCTCAATAAAGCTACGCCGATGGATGGATACCCAATGCCAGTTGCCGATCTGCTGGTTGATGCTGCGGCTGGGCATCGGATTATTAGCTTTATGGATGGCAATGCAGGATATAATCAGATATTCATGGCTGAAGAAGATATTTCAAAAACCGCGTTCAGGTGCCCTGGTCATGTTGCATTGTTTGAATGGATAGTCATGACCTTTGGCCTAAAGAATGCTGGTGCTACTTATCAAAGGGCCATGAATTTTATATTTCATGAGTTCATCGGCAAGCTGGTGGAGATTTATATTGACGATGTGGTGGTTAAGTCTGAAGACTTCGCGAAGCATCTTGCCGATTTACGAAAGGTGTTGGAATGCACAAGGAAACATGGTTTGAAAATGAATCCCAATAAGTGTGCATTTGGTGTATCGGCAGGGCAATTTCTTGGTTTCATGGTGCACCAGAGGGGAATTGAAATCAGTCGAAGATCTATTGATGCCATCAATAAGATAGTAGCCCCTACCAACAAAACTGAGCTCCAATCCTTGATCGGCAAGGTAAATTTTATCAGAAGGTTTATATCTAATTTGTCTGGTAAAATTCGTGCTTTCAGCCCTCTTCTTAAGTTAAAGGCCGATCAAGAGTTTGTTTGGGGGAAGGAACAACAGTTGGCTCTAGATGAAATCAAGAATTATTTAATAAATCCTCCAGTTCTAATCCCGCCTCAGCAAGGGAAGCCCTTCAGATTGTATTTGTCTACCGATGGGATGGTTATCGGTTCGGCTTTAATTCAAGAGTTTGAAGGGAAGGAGCGTGTGATTTATTATTTAAGCAGAAGGTTGATTGATGCTGAAACCAGGTATTCGGCTATTGAGAAGCTGTGCTTGTGCTTATATTTTTCTTGTGTCAAGTTAAGGCACTACTTGTTATCGGCCGAATGCACCATTATTTGCAAAGATGATGTGGTCCGGTACATGCTATCCATGCCGATTATGAGTGGCAGGATCGGTAAGTGGATTTTGGCGCTGTCAGAGTTCGACCTGCGCTATGAATCGGCTAAGGCAGTTAAAGGGCAGGTTATGGCCGATTTTGTAACTCAACATTGCGGTACAGTGGAGGCTTTGGGAATTGTGCCTTAGACGCTCTTCTTTGATGGATCCACATGTGACCGAGGGGCAGGAATCGGCATAGTGTTAGTTTCCCCTTTGGGAAGGAAGTGTGAGTTTTCCTTGCCGATTGTTGCCACGTCAACAAATAATCAGGCTGAGTATCAGGCTCTGATAAAAGGATTAGAGTTGTTGAGGGAAGTTGATGCTGATGCTGTCGAAGTCTTCGGGGATTCTATGCTGGTTATAAATCAATTGGCTAGAAGCTATGAATGCCGAAGTGAAGTTCTCATAACTTATTATGAGCGGAGCATACAATTATTAAAGGAATTCAGGGATTTCCGATTAGAGTATGTTCCTCGATTGCATAATGAAGAGGCCAATCGATTGGCTCAGCATGCCTCGGGATATGAGCCTATGATTAATGCAATATCGGCAATTGGTGCCGATGATTGGAGAAAAGAAATCATTGATTATCTGAAAGATCCGTCCAAGAAAGTTGAAAGACGGGTTCGGTTTCAAGCCACCAAGTATGTGCTCCTCGAAGATGAATTGTACTACCGAACTATTGATGGAATTCTTCTTCGATGCTTGGGTGATGATGAAGCTAGAAGTTTGATGGGAGAAATCCATGAAGGGTATGTGGAGCACATCAGTCGGCTTTCAAGATGAAGTGGATGATTAGGAGGAATGGATATTACTGGCCGACCATACTTGAAGATTGCTTCAAATATTTCAAAGGATGTCAAGGGTGTCAAAAGTTTGGCAATATTCAAAGAGCACCCGCATCGGCCATGAATCCTATTATCAAACCTTGGTTGTTCCGGGGATGGGCTATTGATCTGATCGGCCAAATTTATCCACCGTCTAGCAAGGGGCATAAGTTTATTTTGGTTGCCACCGATTATTTCACTAAATGGGTTGAAGCCATTCCTTTGAAGAAGGTCACATCGGCCAATATGATTGATTTTGTGAAGAAGCACATTATTTACCGATTTGGGATTCCTCAGACGATTACTACCGATCAAGGCACTATGTTCACATCAGGGGAGTTTGATGAATTCGCAATCGGTATGGGGATTAAAGTGTTGAATTCCTCTCCTTACTATGCTCAAGCTAATGGGCAGGCCGAAGCGTCTAACAAAGGAATTATTAAGCTTATTAAACGGAAGATTGAAGAAAATCCTAGAAGGTGGCACACATTGTTAAATGAAGCCTTGTGGTCCTATCGGATGGCTTGTCATGGATCAACTAAGGTTGCACCTTATCAGTTGGTGTATGGACATGATGCAGTGTTGCCTTGGGAAATTAAGGCTGGATCTAGGCGATTATCTTTTCAAGATCAGTTGGCTGCAGATGATTATGCTACTTTGATGACAGACGAGTTGGATGATCTAGCAGGACATCGGCTAAGGGCTTTGATGAGTATAGAATAGAATAAGAAAAGGGTTGCCAGATGGTACGATAAGAAGGTAAAGGCTAAGGGATTTGCCGATGGAGACTTGGTATGGAAATTAATCTTACCGATCGGGACTAAAAGTTCAAAGTTTGGAAAATGGTCTCCCAATTGGGAAGGTTCCTATCGGATAAGTCGATCGGCTCCTGGTAACGCCTACATTCTAGAAACTCTCGAAGGAGTTGAATTTCCCAGAGCATTAAATGGCAAATATTTAAAGAAGTATTACCCCAGCATATGGGTTGATGCATAAAGATTTAAATGCCGATAACATTCCTATCGGCTGGACTAAAATGTATCTGGGATCGGATTTAATGTTTCAAAGGTTGCCGATAACAGTCCTATCGGCTAGACTGAACATTAGAAAGTTGAAGAGTGGGGAGAGGCAGGTGTGTTGCCGACGAAGAGCTCATGTGCTTAGCAGCGCCTGGATCGCCGATATGGCACGCAGTCGGATTTGGTTGGCTGCTTCTATCTCTCTGACATCGTCATCGGCAGAACCTTCTATCGGCTTTAGCTTCTTCTTCAACTGCAAAGCTTTGCGACCATGGGCGTTTCGTTCTTGTTCAAGGAGCTTGATGGTCTCTGGCAGTTGGCTTTCTTCCTGTTGGGCCTGGGAAAAGGCATCCTCCACCTGCTTGAGCTCCGCCAACAGGGCTTCCCGTTTTGCCGATAGGTCGAAGATCTTTTGCTTCAATGCGTTTCCTGAAGACTTCAAAGCACCGATGTTCTTGTGCTTCTCATCGGTCAGGAGCTTCTCTTTTATCATCTCCTCAGAGAGTCGGGTCTGAGCGGCTCTATCGGCAAGGCGCCGGGCGGCCCTTTGGTACTGGAGCTGACGACTTTCCAGATGTGCGGCCTAGAAAAGGACTTCCTCGGCATCGGCAGGAATCTAGCCTCTGAGCGTCTTGAACAGAACCTTGGCTGGGTCAGAGTCATTGACCAGTTGTGCTGTATCCTGATGGAGGAGAGCTGATAGTTCTTCTAACTTGGCCCTGATCTCTGCTGATACGATCCCGACTGCCCGGGAGGAACTCGCTTCCTCGCCTTCGTCCTCGGAGATATCAATGGCGAAGGAGAATATGCTGTCGGGAGAATCCTGTTCCTGAAAAGGAAAACAAAGTGGGTCATTCTGTGGTCGGAATATCGGTGAATAATGTTAATGGACATCGGATAACTTACTTGCTTCAAGGCGATCTCTTGCCTTTGACCAGAGTTGCCGATGGAATTACGTCAGCTGAAAATTGATATAAGTGGTTATGAGACGGAGAGATAGGTTCATCGGTGCTAACTTCATGAGTGTATTACCTTGAGGAAGGGCAGCACTTGTCTGAACGGAGGAAACCACCGATGCTATAATGGAATCTGCTGGAGCGACAGTTGATTCATGAACATCAACCGATGAGTCTTCTGGCTGAGGTACTTCTTGTTGAGGTTCTTCCGCCTGTGGTGCTTCTTGCGGTTGAGGGGGAGATGGTACTTGCTGAGTCTCTACGTCTGGAGGAGAAGGAGAAGATTCCACCGGAATGGGAGATACCGGAGGAGGAGGAGTCGCCACTTTTTGGCGCTTTGTTTGTGCCCTGGTACTCTTGGCACCCTTTCTCTTTTGCTGGCTGGACTGGGGGGCATCGGCACCTTTACTCTTGGTTCTTGCCGATGCACTGGTTTGCTGTTACAGAAAAAGAATTTGTGGGTACCAATACAGCCGATGTAAAAATAAGATCGGTATGAATGAAGAGGTCTAACAGCTGTGCTAGAGTGGAAGCGACTACCGATGGTGGTGTCTGAGTTCTCCTGGTGGTAACTTTCTTGAGGCGTATGCCTCGATGCACGATGGCGGCCAAAGTGGGAGCGTTGTGGCCGATTGAAGAGATTGGACCTGATGCAAACAGATCAATCGGCTTGCCACTTCTGCTGACCAATGGGGGAGTGTCATCGACCTGAAAAGTCACATAAAGAGTCAGTTACCGATGGAAATAAAATTGAAAATTTTTTTTTGAAACATCGGTTTAAAGATACTTACGGTGTCAGTAGGAACTTCGTACTCAGGATCGATCATGCCGCGGTATGAAAGAGCCGATTTGCAGAATAGGTGCTCTTTCCATTCTACCCACCACTGCTTATATGCCTGAGTGATAAAGGCGGCCAGGACCCACTCGGACAGGTCTACATCTGTATCGGCACTTGATGGCAGCTGGGCTACTCGAATCCATTCAAGGAGGCTGGTGATGGTTTCTCTGGGCTTTATCACATCGGCATAACAGAGTGCCATCGGCAGCTGGCCGAAAGCTAACTGACGAGCTAGTGCCGATGGATTGTAGAATTCATAAGTCTAGGGTGAGGTTTTTCCACTGCTAAAGAAGTTCACTGGTATGGCTCTGGGAGTCACCAATGCCATCATCACTTCATTGTCCTTATCAAGAGCCTCGTCGAACGGGTTGAAAACCAGAGGAAACACGTTGTCTGGGTCATCATAAGCTAACCATGCTCGCTCATCTCTGGCCAAACCTTCGTACAAGGTTTGGAAGAATCGGCTAATCTGATCTGGATTACCCCCTGTGCCAGGCAGAACTATGACAGCTTCACCGAAGTTCAAGGGAGGTCGTGTTGCCGATTCTTCTTCACCCAGCACATGGTTTTCTCCTATGTCTCTCGGAAAGCGCTGTGCAAAGAGATTGAACTCCAGACGTTTGTGCATGTGGAGGCTGAGCCACATGTTAATGAACCACCAGGGACCTCCCAGATTACCGATGGACTGGCCAAGCAAGAGCTTCCTAGTTACTTGGTGGAGGAGGTGATAGGCTGCTCCAAGCAGGTATCGGCCGAGGGGAAATCGGCCACCATTGGCCAGATTTTCTGCTGCTGCTAGATAAACAGAAGTTGGTCCTGCCGATCGGCCACAAAACACGAATTTGTCTAGCCACATGTTCAGGAAGCAGGTCTGCTCTTTTATGTCAACAGGGCCTGTTTTGCGATATTTTTGGATATACCCCGACCAGCCGCCGATGGTGCGGGTTTCTACCTTAGCACTGGGTTTGGTATTGAAAAAGTGGGTGCTATCGGCAGAAGAAACGTCCAGGCCAGTGAGCATAGCTACATCGGCAAGTGTAGGGGAAGCAGGGCCATGGCCAAAGACAAAGGCATTGAGGGTGTCTGACCAGAAATAAGATGCAGCTATCAACAGTGATTCATTCTTGTGCATATCGGCAATGGACAACCTAATGCATTGGTCTAGTTTTCTCTCGCCCCACTGAACTTCGTTGGAGTTGCTGACCCTCAAGAACCAATCCTTCCACCCCACGGTAGGGCTGGGCTAGGAACGAAAAGTATCCTTCCACAGATCCAAAGAAAAATTCTCTGCTATAAAAGGGATCCTGTTGGTTTCTGCGTTTATGAGGTTGGTTGGATCTGGATCCCCTAGCGGGCCAAGGCATTGGAGGTGTGGTTGATCAGTGGGGATGACAATTTTGTTAGTCGATTCCTAGTGGTTTTGGAGATGGAAAAGAAAAACACAAAGAAAAAAAGGAGAGAAAATGTTCAGTGAGATGGATTGCAGATAAACAGGGGTGCGAGAAAAAGTACAAGAGATGGCACGAAGGACTAACCTCAGGAACGATGAAGTTGACGGCCATTTTACCACGGAGGAGATGTTTGAGAGCTTCGGAGTTGGTGAAGAAGGGGCTTCGTCGAGGATTTTGGAGCTTTTGGACAGCGCCGCCACCGGGAAAGTGAAGTTGGAGTTGTGGAATGATGTGATGGAGAAGGAGTACCCGAGAAGGAACTATTTATAGGACAAAACGGGCAAGGGCAAATCTGACTTATCTCTTTGCCGCATCCGTGAAATCCGAGGGTGCTCAGGTAGATATGGTAACTGTTCGCACGGTAATCAAGGGATTGTGCAGGTGATTTGACAGGAAGCGGTCATTATCTAGAGATATTTTACTGTGCGGGATCTGCTGGTCGGTCCATCGGCAGAGTCTTTGTAACGGTCATATTGCCGATGAGCGAATAAAGTGGAGATAGCCGTTTGGGAAGATAAGGTACGAACGTCCTGGTCAGTACATCGGCAAGTCTTTGTAACGGTAATATTGCCGATGTGCGACTAAAATGGAAATGCCCGTTTGGGAAGTTGAGGATTTCAAGGAATCTGCAAAAGAATAGAATCAGAGTTGTTCAGATTGAAGTTGCCGGTTACCAGATTAGGAGCATTAATTGCGGAAAAAGGCATCATTACTGTAGAGAATTTCGGAGCATCAATGATTTCATACTCTGAAATTGGGGGGCATGTGTTGACACCGTTTTTGGGCACGTGTCCATGTTTGGTGAAGTATAGGCCGGCAAAATAAGACGGCGGTGTTTAATCTACAGGATGAGTTGCCGATGAGGATGGTTGCCGATGGAGGAGGGGTTGAACGTGATTAAGTCCATAAGTGGTGATGTGTCTGTGCCGATGGCTACGACAAGGAAGTCTGCCGATGACTATGGCAAGGGAGTCTGCCGATGATATAGAGAGAGAGTCTGGAAGCTGCCGATTGGTCTGTGGAGGTGTTCCAGTTTGTCACGGGGGGATAGTTTTATGTTTTCCTTAATTGTTTAAATCGTTTTGTATACGGATTCTATGTAATTTGGAATTCGAGTTCTAGTCATGTCTGGTTGTAGCTCTTTAAGCAGGGTATAAATATAGACCCTAGGGCTTTGTAATGAGACATCTATCAATCAATCAAACACACGTTTTTACTCGAATTCCAGCATCTACTTTTTCTTCGACGACTTCGTCATACTTTTTCCTTTTCATTACGAGTTCTTAGGAATTCGTCGACTTAAGCTCGGCGTGTTCTCAAGTTCCGCGTGGGTACCTCTTAGCCATGACATCCGGGCGCATCGCTGTTGTCAGGACTAAAGTATTCGAGTTACCACCCTTGCCGATAGTAAGGTCAAATCGGCTGGCACGCCTTAACGTTTGAATCGGGTATTAGCCCTTTGTGTTTGCAGATTAGCTTTTGCACCAACAAGAGGCTCAAGTGGAAGCTCGGTTCGGTCTATTTGGACAAAGTGCTAATCTTGATGCAAGATAGGTGCACAGTTTGCATGAAACATACCATATGCTCAGAAATCAATTTGGACGCACCCGATGCAACTCCTAGATGACGTGTTTCATATAGAATCTCGTTTTGGTCCGTTTGGAGACAGTGTTAGTTTCGGTGAAGATAGGTGCACAGTTTGTGCCTAATACACCATAGCCTAATAAACCATTTTGGGCGCACCTGTTGGTACTCCTAGATGAAGAGGCTCAAGTGCAAGCTTGGTTCGGTCTGCTTGGAGATACTGCTAATCTTGATGCAAGATAGGTGCACGGTTTGCATGGAACGTACCACATGCTCAGAAATTAATTTGGACGCATCTGATGGAACTCCTAGATGACGTGTGTCATATGGAATTTCACTTTGGTCCGTTTGAAGACAGTGTTAATTTCGGTGCAAGATAGGTGTACGGTTTACGCCTAATGCACCATAGGCTAAGAAACCATTTTGAATGCACCTGTTGGTACTCCTAGGTCAAGAGGCTCAAGTGGAAGCTTGGTTTGGTCTGTTTGGAGATACTGCTAATCTTGATGCAAGATAGGCGCACAGTTTGCATGGAACATACCATATACATGAAAATCAATTTGGACACACCTCATGGAACTCCTAGATGATGTGTTTCATATAGAATCTCACTTCGGTCCATTTGGAGACAGTGTTAGTTTCGGTGCAAGATAGGTGCAAAGTTTGTGCCTAATGCACCATAGCCTAAGAAACCATTTTGGGCGCACCTGTTGGTACTCCTAGATGAAGAGGCTCAAGTGCAAGCTCGGTTCGGTCTGCTTGGAGATACTGCTAGTCTTGATGCAAGATAGGTGCTCGGTTTGCATGGAACGTTCCATATGCTCGAAAATCAATTTGGACGCACCCGATGGAATTCCTAGATGATGTGTGTCATATGGAATCTCGCTTTGGTCTATTTGGAGATAGTGTTAGTTTTGGTGCAAGATAGGTGCACAGTTTGCGTCTAATGCACCATAGTCAAAGAAACCATTTTGGACGCACCTGTTGGTCCAAGTTGAGGAGGCTCAAGTGGAAGCTCGGTTCGGTCTATTTGGTGATGGTGCTAATCTTGATGCAAGATAGGTGCACGGTTTGCATGGAACGTACCATATGCTCAGAAATCAATTTGGACACAACCGATGGAACTCCTAGATGACGTGTGTCATATGAAATCTCGCTTTGGTTTATTTGGAGACAGTGTTAGTTTTGGTGCAAGATAGGTGCACAGTTTGCGCCTAATGCACCATAGTCTAAGAAACCATTTTGGAAAATCTGTTGGTACTCAAAGGTGAAGAGGCTCAAGTGGAAGCTTGGTCCGGTCTGTTTGGAGAAATTGCTAATTTTGATGTAAGATAGGTGCATGGTTTGCATGGAACGTACCATATGCTCGGAAATCAATTTGGACGCACCCGATGGAACTCCTAGATGATGTGTGTCATATGGTATCTCACTTCGGTTCGTTTGGAGACAGTGTTAGTTTCACTGCAACATAGGTGCACAGTTTGCGCTTAATGCACCAAAGTCTAAGAAACCATTTTGGACGCACCTATTGGTACTTCTTGGTGAAGTGGCTAAAGTGGAAGGTCGGTTTAGTCTATTTGGAGATTATGCTAATCTTGATGCAAGATAGCTGCACAGTTTGCATGGGACATACCATATGCTCGGAAATCAATTTGGACGCACCCGTCGGAACTCCTAGATGACATGTAACATATGGAATCTCGTTCGGTCTGTTTGGAGAGTGATAGTTCCAGTGCAAGATAGGTGCACAGTTTGCGCCTAATGCACCATAGGCTAAAAATCATTTTGGACATACCCGATGGTACTCCTAGATGAAGAGGCTCAAGTAAAAGCTCGGTTCGGTCTATTTGGAGATAGTGCTAATCTTGATGCAAGATAGGTGTACAGTTTGCATGGAAAGTACCATATGCTCAGAAATCAATTTGGACGCACCTGATGGATCTCCTAGATGACATGTGTCATATGGAATTTCGCTTTGGTCCGTTTGGAGACAGTGTTAGTTTCGGTGCAAGATAGGTGCATAGTTTGTGCCTAATGCACCATAGCCTAAGAAACCATTTTGGGTGCACCTGTTGGTACTCCTGATGAAGAGGCTCAAGTGCAAGATAGGTGCTCGGTTTGCATGGTTCGGTCTGCTTGGAGATACTGCTAGTCTTGATGCAAGATAGGTGCTCGGTTTGCATGGAACGTACCATATGCTCAAAAATCAATTTGGACGCACCCGATGGAACTCATAGATGACATGTGTCATATGGAATCTTAGTTTGGTCTGTTTGAAGATAGTGTTTGTTTTGGTGCAAGATAGGTGCATAGTTTGCGCCTAATGCACCATAGACTAAGAAACCATTTTGGAAAATCTGTTGGTACTCAAAGGTGAAGAGGCTCAAGTGGAAGCTTGGTCCGGTCTGTTTGGAGATAGTGCTAATTTTGATGCAAGATAGGTGCATGGTTTGCATGGAACGTACCATACGCTCGGAAATCAATTTGGACGCACCCCGATGGAACTCCTAGATGATGTGTGTCATATGGTATCTCACTTCGGTTCGTTTGGAGACAGTGTTAGTTTCGCTGCAACATAGGTGCACAGTTTGCGCTTAATGCACCAAAGTCTAAGAAACCATTTTGGACGCACCTATTGGTACTTCTAGGTGAAGTGGCTAAAGTGGAAGCTCGGTTTAGTCTATTTGGAGATTGTGGTAATCTTGATGCAAGATAGGTGCACAGTTTGCATGGGACATACCATATGCTCGAAAATCAATTTTGACGCACCTGTTGGAACTCCTAGATGACATGTATCATATGGAATCTCGTTCGGTCTGTTTGGAGAGTGTTAGTTTCAGTGCAAGATAGGTGCACGGTTTGCGCCTATTGCACCAGAGGCTAAAAACCATTTTGGACACACCCGATGGTACTCCTAGATGAAGAGGCTCAAGTAAAAGCTCCGTTCGGTCTATTTGGAGATAGTGCTAATCTTGATGCAAGATAGGTGTACAGTTTGCATGGAAAGTACCATATGCTCAGAAATCAATTTGGACGCACCTGATGGAACTCGTATATGACGTGTGTCATATGGAATTTCGCTTTGGTCCGTTTGAAGACAGTGTTAGTTTTGGTGCAAGATAGGTGCACAGTTTGCGCCTAATGCACCATAGTCTAAGAAACCATTTTGGAAAATCTGTTGGTACTCCAAGGTGAAGAGGCTCAAGTGGAAGCTTGGTCCGGTCTGTTTGGAGATAGTGCTAATCTTGATGCAAGATAGGTGCATGGTTTGCATGGAACATACCACATGCTCAGAAATCAATTTTGATGCACCCGATGGAACTCTTAGATGACGTGTGTCATATGGAATCTAACTTCAGTCCACTTGGAGATAGTGTTAGTTTCGGTGCAAGATAGGTGCACGGTGTGCATGAAACATAGCATATGCTTGAAAATCAATTTGGACACACCCGATAAAACTCCTAGATGATGTGTGTCAACTGATATCTCACTTTGGTCAATTTGGAGAAAGTGTTAGTTTTGGTGCAGGATTGGTGCACGGTTTGTGCCTAATACACCATACTCTAAGAAACCATTTTGGACGCAACCGATGGTACTCCCCGTTGAAGAGGCTCAAGTGGAAGCTTGGTTCGGTCTATTTGGAGATAGTGCTAATCTTGATGCAAGATAGTTGCATAGTTTGTATGGAACGTACCTTATGCTCAGAAATCAATTTGGACGCATCTGATAGAACTTCTAGATGATGTGTGTCATATGTAATCTTGTTTTGGTCCATTTGGAGAAAGTGTTAGTATCGGTGCAAGATAGGTGCACGGTTTACGCGTAATGCACCACAGGCTAAGAAACCATTTTGGACGCACCCGATGGTACTCCTAGGTGAAGTGGCTCAAGTGAAAGTTCGGTTCAGTCCATTTAGAGATAGTGCTACTCTTGATGCAAAATAGGTGCACAGTTTACATGGAACGTACGACTTCCTATTTGGGGTTGAGGTTGGCGCCGATCGTCAGTGCTTTGTCGTCGGAGCCGTTGGTGTCGAGCGGGATTTTCTTCGTGCCGTCTGCTAGTTCAAAGTTGCCCGCCTGTCGTTTAGGCTCTGGAGCCTCAGTGGCGAGGGCCTCGAGCTTCGAGGCAAGTTCGGTGGAGCTCTCAACGGCTTCTCCATACTCGACGCACTCGACGTCGCACTGGTATGCGTGCTCGTAGGAGGAGCTAACGGTGATGACTCCCTTGGGTCTGGGCATCTTCAGCTTCAAGTAAGTGTAGTTGGGGATAGCCATGAACTTGGTGTATCCCGGTCGTCCGATGATGGCGTGGTATGTGCCGCGAAATCCCACCACTTCGAAGGTGAGAGTTTCCTTCCTAAAGTTGGCCGCCGTGCTGAAACAGACTGGCAGGTCGATTCGACCTACCGGTAACGTATTCTTCCCTGGCACGACGCCATGGAAACCGCCCGTGCTTGGTTGGAGCTGCGCCCTTTCGATGCCAAGGAGGTCGAGGGTCTCGAGGTAAATGATGTTCAGGCTGCTGCCGTCGTCCATCAGGACCTTCGAGAGCCTGGTGTTGACGATGATAGGGTCGACGACAAGCGGGTAGACGCCGGGAGCGACCACCCTATCGAGGTGGTCGTCGTAGTCGAAGGTGATGGGGGTGCTCGACCAGTTGAGATATTGGGGCACCGCCATCCTGGAACGTACCATATGCTCGGAAATAAATTTGGATGCACCCGATGGAACTCCTAGATGATGTGTGTCATATAGAATCTCGGTTCAGTCCGTTTGGAGACAATATTAGTTTCACTGCAAGATAGGTGCACAGTTTGCACTAATGCACCATAGTTTAAGAAACCATTTTAAACGCACCTGTTGGTACTCCTAGGTGAAGAGGATCAAGTGGAAGCTCGGTTTGGTCTGTTTTGAGACAGTGCTAATCTTAATGCAAGATAGGTGCACCGTTTGCATGAAACATACCATATGCTCAGAAATCAATTTGGACACACCCGTTGGAACTCCTAGATGATGTGTATCTTATGGAATCTTGTTCGGTCTGTTTGGAGAGTGTTAGTTTCAGTGCAAGATAGGTGCACGGTTTGTGCCTTATGCACCATAGGCTAAAAACCCATTTTGCACACACCCGATGGTAATCCTAGGTGAAGAGGCTCAAGTGAAAGCTCGGTTCGGTCTATTTGGAGATAGTGCTTATCTTGATGCAAGAGAGGTGTATAGTTTGCATGGAAAGTACCATATGCTCAAAAATCAATTTGGACGCACCTGACGGAACTCATAGATGACGTGTGTCATACGGAATCTTGCTTTGGTCCGTTTCAAGGCAGTGTTAGTTTTCGTGCAAGATAGGTCCACAGTTTGCGCCTAATGCACCGTAGTCTAAGAAACCATTTTGGAAAATCTGTTGGTACTCAAAGCTGAAGAGGCTCAAGTGGAAGCTTGGTCCGGTCTGTTTGGAGATAGTGCTAATCTTGACGCAAGATAGGTGCATGGTTTGAATGGAACGTACCATATGCTCAAATATCAATGTGGATGCACCCGATGGAAATCCTAGATGACGCGTGTCATATGGAATCTCGCTTTGGTATGTTTGGTGATAATATAAGTTTTGGTGCAAGATAGGTGCACCGTTCGCGTCTAATGCACCGCCAGTCTAAGAAACCATTTTGAACGCACCTGTTGGTACTCCTAGGTGAAGAGGCTCAAGTGGAAGCTCGGTTCGTTCTGTTTCAAGACAGTGCTAATCTTAATGCAAGATAGGTGCATAGTTTGCATGGAACGTACCATATGCTCAGAAATCAATTTGGACGCACCTAATGGAACTCCTAGATGACGTGTGTCATATGGAATCTCATTCGGTCTGTTTGGAGACGATATTAGTTTTAGTGTAGGATAGGTGCATAGTTTGTGCCTAATGCACCATAGTCTAAGAAACCATTTTGAATGCACCTATTGGTACTCCTAGGTGAAGAGGCCCAAGCGGAAGCTCGGTTCAGTCTGTTTCGAGACAGTGCTAACCTTAATGCAAGATAGGTGCACAGTTTGCATGGGACGTACCATATGCTCAGAAATCAATTTAGACGCACCCGTTGAAACTCTTAGATGACGTGTGTCATATGGAATCTTGTTTGATCTGTTTGGAGAGTGTTAGTTTTAGTGCAAGATAGGTGCACGGTTTGAGCCTAATGCACCATAGGCTAAAAACCAATTTGGACACGCCTGATGGTACTCCTAGGTGAAGAGGCTCAAGTGAAAGCTCAGTTCAGTCTATTTAGAGATAGTGCAAATCTTGAAGCAAGATAGGTGTACAGTTTGCATGGAACGTACCATATGCTCGAAAATCAATTTGGACGCACCCGATGGAACTCCTAGATAACGTGTGTCATATGGAATCTCACTTTGGTCCGTTTGAAGACAGTGTTAGTTTTGGTGCAAGATAGGAGCACAGTTTGCGTCTAATGCACCATAGTCTAAGAAACCATTTTGGAAAATCTATTGGTACTCTAAGGTGAAGAGACTTAAGTGGAAGCTTGGTCCACTCTGTTTGGAGATAGTGCTAATCTTGCTGCAAGATAAGTGCACGATTTGCATGGAACATACCATATGCTCAGAAATCAGTTTTGATGCACCCAATAGAACTCTTAGATGACGTGTGTCATATGGAATCTCACTTCGGTCCACTTGGAGATAGTGTTAGTTTCGGTGCAAGATAGGTGCACGGTGTGCATGAAACATACCATATGCTTGAAAATCAATTTGGACACACCCGATAGTACTCCTAGATGATGTGTGTCATCTGATATCTCACTTTGGTCAATTTGGAGAAAGTGTTAGTTTTGGTGCAAGATTGGTGCACGGTTTGTGCCTAATACACCATACTCTAAGAAACCATTTTAGACGCAACCGATGGTACTCCCCGCTGAAGAGGCTCAAGTGGAAGCTCGGTTTGGTCTATTTGGAGATAGTGCTAATCTTGATGCAAGATAGTTGCATAGTTTGCATGGAACGTAACTTATGCTCAGAAATCAATTTGGACGCATCCGATAGAACTTCTAGATGATGTGTGTCATATGTAATCTTGTTTTGGTCCATTTGGAGAAAGTGTTAGTATCAGTGCAAGATAGGTGCACGGTTTGCGCGTAATGCACCGCAGGCTAAGAAACCATTTTGGATGCACCCGATGGTACTCCTAGGTGAAGTGGCTCAAGTGAAAGCTCAGTTCAGTCCATTTAGAGATAGTGCTACTCTTGATGCCAAATAGGTGCACAGTTTGTATGGAACGTACCATATGCTTAGGTGCACAGCTTGCATCTAATGCACCATAGTCTAAGAAACCATTTTGGACGCACGTGTTGGTCCAAGGTGAGGAGGCTCAAGTGGAAGCTCGGTTCGGTCTATTTGGTGATCGTGCTAATCTTGATGCAAAATAGGTGCATGGTTTGCATAGAATGTACAATATGCTTGGAAATCGATCTGGATGCAACCAATGGAACTCCTAGATGACATGTGTCATATGAAATCTCGCTTTGGTCTATTTGGAGATAGTGTTAGTTTCGGTGCAAGATAGGTGCACAGTTTGCGCCTAATGCACCATAGTCTAAGAAACCATTTTGGATGCACCTATTGGTACTCCTAGGCGAAGAGGCTCAAGCGAAACCTCGGTTCAGTCTATTAGGAGATAGTGCTAATCTTGATGCAAGATAGGGGCATAGTTTGCATGGAACGTACCACATTCTCGAAAATCAATTTGGACGCACCCAATAGAACTCCTAGATGATGTGTGTCATTTCAAATCTCACTTCGGTCTCTTTGGAGACAGTGTTAGTTTTAGTGCAAGAAAGGTGCACGGTTTGCGCCTAATGCACAATAGGCTAAGAAACAATTTTGGACGCACCCAATGGTATTCCTAGGTAAAGATGCACAAGTGAAAGCTTGGTTTGGTCTGTTTGGAGATAGTGCTAATCTTGATGCAAGATATGTGCACGGTTTGCATGGAACATACCATATGCTTAGAAGTCAATTTGGATGCACCCGATAGAACTCCTAGATGACGTGCGTCATATGGAATCTCACTTCGGTCCATTTGGAGATTGTGTTAGTTTCGGTGCAAGATAGGTGCATGGTTTGCGCTTAATGCACCATAGGCTTAGAAACCATTGTGGAAGCACCTGATGAAGCAGCTCAAGTGAAAGCTTAGTATGATCTATTTGGAGATAGTGCTAATATTCATGTAAGATAGGTGCACGGTTTGCATGGAAAATGTGCTTAAAAATCAATTTGGACGCACCTAATAGAACTCCTAGATGATGTGTGTCATCTGATATCTTGCTTTGGTCTATTTGGAGATAGTGTTAGTTTCAGTGAAAGATAGGAGCACGGTTTGTGCCTAATGCACCATAGTCTAAGTAACCATTTTGGACGAACCCGATGGTACTTCTAGCTGAAGAGGCTCAAGTGGAAGCTCGGTTCGGTCTATTTGGACAAAGTGTTAATATTGATGCAAGATAGGTGCACAGTTTGCATGAAACATACCATATGCTCAGAAATCAATTTGGACGCACCCGATGCAACTCCTAGATGACGTGTTTCATATAGAATCTCGTTTTGGTCCGTTTGGAGATAGTGTTAGTTTCGGTGAAGATAGGTGCATAGTTTGTGCCTAATACACCATAGCCTAAGAAACCATTTTGGGCGCACCTGTTGGTACTCCTAGATGAAGAGGCTCAAGTGCAAGCTTGGTTCGGTCTGCTTGGAGATACTGCTAATCTTGATGCAAGATAGGTGCACGGTTTGCATGGAACGTACCACATGCTCAGAAATCAATTTGGACGCATCTGATGGAACTCCTAGATGACGTGTGTCATATGGAGTTTCACTTTGGTCCGTTTGAAGACATTGTTAATTTCGGTGCAAGATAGGTGTACGGTTTACGCCTAATGCACCATAGGCTAAGAAACCATTTTGAATGCACCTGTTGGTACTCCTAGGTCAAGAGGCTCAAGTGGAAGCTTGGTTTGGTCTGTTTGGAGATACTGCTAATCTTGATGCAAGATAGGCGCACAGTTTGCATGGAACATACCATATACATGAAAATCAATTTGGACACACCTCATGGCACTCCTAGATGATGTGTTTCATATAGAATCTCACTTCGGACCGTTTGGAGACAGTGTTAGTTTCGGTGCAAGATAGGTGCACAGTTTGTGCCTAATGCACCTTAGCCTAAGAAACCATTTTGGGCGCACCTGTTGGTACTCCTAGATGAAGAGGCTCAAGTGCAAGCTCGGTTTGGTCTGCTTGGAGATACTGCTAGTCTTGATGCAAGATAGGTGCTCTGTTTGCATGGAACATACCATATGCTCGAAAATCAATTTGGACGCACCCGATGGAACTCCTAGATGACGTGTGTCATATGGAATCTCGCTTTGGTCTATTTGGAGATAGTGTTAGTTTTGGTGCAAGATAGGTGCACAGTTTGCGTCTAGTGCACCATAGTCAAAGAAACCATTTTGGACGCACCTGTTGGTCCAAGGTGAGGAGGCTCAAGTGGAAGCTCGGTTCGGTCTATTTGGTGATGGTGCTAATCTTGATGCAAGATAGGTGCACGGTTTGCATTTAACGTACCATATGCTCAGAAATCAATTTGGGCACAACCGATGGAACTCCTAGATGACGTGTGTCATATGAAATCTCGCTTTGGTTTATTTGGAGACAGTGTAAGTTTTGATGCAAGATAGGTGCACAGTTTGCGCCTAATGCACCATAGTCTAAGAAACCATTTTAGAAAATCTGTTGGTACTCAAAGGTGAAGAGGCTCAAGTGGAAGCTTGGTCTGGTCTGTTTGGAGATATTGCTAATTTTGATGCAAGATAGGTGCATGGTTTGCATGGAACGTACCATATGCTCGGAAATCAATTTGGACGCACCCGATGGAACTCCTAGATGATGTGTGTCATATGGTATCTCACCTCGGTTCGTTTGGAGACAGTGTTAGTTTCGCTGCAACATAGGTGCACAGTTTGCGCTTAATGCACCAAAGTCTAAGAAACCATTTTGGACGCACCTATTGGTACTTCTTGGTGAAGTGGCTAAAGTGGAAGGTCGGTTCAGTCTATTTGGAGATTATGCTAGTCTTGATGCAAGATAGCTGCACAGTTTGCATGGGACATACCATATGCTCGAAAATCAATTTGGACGCACCCGTCGGAACTCCTAGATGACATGTAACATATGGAATCTCGTTCGGTCTGTTTGGAGAGTGTTAGTTTCAGTGCAAGATAGGTGCACGGTTTGCGCCTAATGCACCATAGGCTAAAAATCATTTTGGACATACCCGATGGTACTGCGAGGTGAAGAGGCTCAAGTAAAAGCTCGGTTCGGTCTATTTGGAGATAGTGCTAATCTTGATGCAAGATAGGTGCACGGTTTGCATGGAACGTACCTTATGCTCAGAAATCAATTTGGACGCACCCGACAGAACTCCTAGATGACGTGTGTCATATGGAATCTAACCGCGATCCACTTGGAGATAGTGTTAGTTTCGGTGCAAGATAGGTGCACAGTTTGTGCCTAATGCACCATAGCCTAAGAAACCATTTTCGGTGCACCTGTTGGTACTCCTAGGTGAAGAGGCTCAAGTGAAAGCTCGGTTCAGCCTATTTGGAGATAGTGCTACTCTTGATGCAAAATAGGTGCAGAGTTTGCATGGAACGTACCATATGCTCAGAAATCAACTTGGACGCACCCGATGGAACTCCTAGATGGACGTGTGTCATATGGAATCTCACTTTGGTCCATTTGAAGACATTGTTACTTTCGGTGCAAGATAGGTACATAGTTTGCGTCTAATGCACCATAGTCTAAGAAACCATTTTGGATGCACCTGTTGGTACTCCTACGTGAAGAGGCTCAAGTGGAAGCTCGGTTCAGTCTGTTGGGAGATAGTGCTAATCTTGATGCAAGATAGGGGCATAGTTTGCATGGAACGTACCATATGCTCGAAAATCAATTTGGACGCACCCAATGGAACTCCTAGATGATGTGTGTCATATGGAATCTCGCGTTGGTCTGTTTGGAGATAGTGTTAGCTTTGTTCCAAGATAGGTGCACGGTTTGCGTCTAATGCACTATAGTCTAAGAAACCATTTTGGATGCACCAGTTGGTCCAAGGTGAGGAGGCTCAAGTGGAAGCTCAGTTCGGTCTATTTCGTGATGCTGCTAATCTTGATGCAAGATAGGTGCACGGTTTGCATGGAACGTACCATATGCTCAGAAATCAATTTGGACGGAACCGATGGAACTCTAGATGACGTGTGTGATATGAAATCTCGGTTTGGTCTATTTGGAGATAGTGTTAGTTTTGGTGCAAGATAGGTGCACAGTTTGCGCCTGATGCACCATAGTCTAATAAACCATTTTGGAAAATCTATTGGTACTCAAAGGTGAAGAGGCTCAAGTGGAAGCTTGGTCCGGTCTGTTTGGAGGTAGTTCTAATCTTGATGCAACATAGGTGCACGGTTTGCATGGAACATACCATATGCTTAGAAATCAATTTGGACGCACCCGATGGAACTCCTAGATGACATGTGTCATATGAAATCTTGCTTTGGTCCGTTTGAAGACAGTGTTAGTTTCGGTGCAAGATAGGTGCACAGTTTGTGCCTAATGCACCATAGTCTAAGAAACCATTTTGGAAAATCTGTTGGTACTCAAAGGTGAAGAGGCTCAAGTGGAAGCTTGGTCAGTTCCAAAATATTTTGCAAAATCGACACTGTAGCTTTTTCGTTTGTATTTGACAAATATTATCCAATCATAGACTAACTAGGTTCAAAAGATTCGTCTCGTCAATTTCGACCAAACTGTGCAATTAGTTTTTATTTTTATCTATATTTAATACTTCATGCATGCGCCTAAAGATTCGATGTGACGGGGAATCTGAAAAATTTTGCAAAATTTTTTGGGAACTAAACAAGGCCTTGGAGATAGTGCTAATCTTGATGCAAGATAGGTGCATGGTTTGCATGGAACGTACCATATGCCCGGAAATCAATTTGGACACTCCCGATGGAACTCCTAGATGATGTGTGTCATATGGTATCTCACTTCGGTTCGTTTGGAGACAGTGTTAGTTTTGCTGCAAGATAGGTGCACAGTTTGCGCTTAATGCTCCAAAGTCTAAGAAACCATTTTGGACGCACCTGTTGGTACTTCTAGGTGAAGAGGCTAAAGTGGAAGCTTGGTTCAGTCTATTTGGAGATTGTGCTAATCTTGATGCAAGATAGGTACACAGTTTGCACGGGACATACCATATGCTTGGAAATCAATTTAGACGCACTCGATGGAACTCCTAGATGACGTGTGTCATATGGAGTCTCGCTTCGGTCTGTTTGGAGACAGTGTTAGTTTCGGTGCAAGTTAGGTGCACGGTTTGTGCCTAATGCACCATAGGCTAAAAAACAATTTTGGACGCATTCGATGGTACTCCTAGGTAAAGGGGCTTAAGTGAATGCTCAGTTTGGTCTGTTTGAAGATAGTGCTAATTTTGATGTAAGATAGGTGCACAGTTTTCATAGAATGTACCATATGCTTAGAAATCAGTTTGGATGCTCCCGACAGAACTCTTAGATGACATGTGTCATATGGAATCTAACTTTGGTCCACTTGGAGATAGTGTTAGTTTCGGTGCAAGATAGGTGCATGGTTTGCATGAAACGTACCATATGCTTGAAAATTAATTTGGACACACCCAATAGAACTTTTAGATGATGTGTGTCATCTTATATCTCACTTTGTTCTATTTGGAGAAAGTGTTAGTTTTGGTGCAAGATTGGTGCACGGTTTGTGCCTAATACACCATACTCTAAGAAACCATTTTGGACGCAACCGATGGCTCGCTGAAGAGGCTCAAGGGGAAGCTCGATTTGGTCTATTTGGAGATAGTGCTAATCTTGATGCAAGATAGTTGCATAGTTTGCATGGAACGTACCATATGCTCAGAAATCAATTTGGACGCATCCCAGAGAACTTCTAGATGACGTGTGTCATATGTAATCTTGCTTTGATTCCATTTGGAGAAAGTGTTAGTTTCGGTGCAAGATAGGTGCGCATTTTGTGCCTAATGCACTATAGCCTAAGAAACCATTTTGGGCGCACCTGTTGGTACTCCTAGGTGAAGAGGCTCAAGTCAAAGCTCGGTTCAGCCTATTTGGAGATAGTGCTACTCTTGATGCAAAATAGGTGCAGAGTTTGCATGGAACGTACCATATGCTCAGAAATCAACTTGGACGCATCCGATGGAACTCCTAGATGGACGTGTGTCATATGGAATCTCGCTTTGGTCCATTTGAAGACATTGTTACTTTCGGTGCAAGATAGGTACATAGTTTGCGTCTAATGCACCATAGTCTAAGAAACCATTTTGGATGCACCTGTTGGTACTCCTAGGTGAAGAGGCTCAAGTGGAAGCTCGGTTCGGTCTGTTGGGAGATAGTGCTAATCTTGATGCAAGATAGGGGAATAGTTTGCATGGAACGTACCATATGCTCGAAAATCAATTTGGATGCACCCAATAGAACTCCTAGATGATGTGTGTCATACGGAATCTCACTTCGGTCTTTTGGGGAAAGTGTTAGGATTGGTGCAAGAAAGGTGCACGGTTTGCGCCTAATGCATGATAGGCTAAGAAATATTTTTGGACGCACCCAATGGTATTCCTAGGTAAAGGGGAACATGTGAAAGCTTGGTTTGGTCTGTTTGGAGATCGTGCTAATCTTGATGCAAGATTGGTGCACGGTATTCCATATGCTTTGAAGTCAATTTGGATGCACCCGATAGAACTCCTAGATGACGTGTGTCATATGAATCTCACTTCGGTCCATTTGGAGATAGTGTTAGTTTCGATGCAAGATAGGTGCATGGTTTGCGCCTAATGCACCATAGGCTCAGAAACCGTTGTGCAAGCACCCGATGAAGCGGCTCAAGTGAAAGCTCAGTATGATCTATTGGAGATAGTGCTAATCTTGATGTAAGATAAGTGCACGGTTTGCATGGAACGTACCATGTGCTTAAAATTTAATTTTGACGCACCTGATAGAACTCCTAGATGATGTGTATCATCTGATATCTTGCTTTGGTCTATTTGGAGATAGTGTTTGTTTCAGTGAAAGATAGATGCACGGTTTGTGCCTAATGCACCATACTCTAAGAAACCATTTTGGACGCACTCGATGGTACTCCTAGCTAAAGAGGCTCAAGTGGAAGCTCGGTTCGGTCTGTTTGGAGATAGTGCTAATCTTGATGCAAGATAGGTGCACAATTTGCATGAAACATACCATATGCTCGGAAATCAATTTGAACGCACCCGATGGAACTCCTAGATGACGTGTGTCATATGTAATCTCGCTTTGGTCCGTTTGGAGATAGTGTTAGTTTTGGTGCAAGATAGGTGCACGGTTTGCGTCTAATGCACCATAGGCTAAGAAACCATTTTGGATGGACCTGTTGGTACTCCTAGGTCAAGAGGCTCAAGTGGAAGCATAGTTTGGTCTGTTTGGAGATACTGCTAATCTTGATGCAAGATAGGTGCACAGTTTGCGTGGAACATACCATATACTTGAAAATCAATTTGGACGCACCTAATGGAACTCCTAGATGACGTGTGTCATATGGAATTTCACTTTGGTCCGTTTGAAGACAGTGTTAGTTTCGGTGCAAGATAGGTGTACGGTTTACGCCTAATGCACCATAGGCTAAGAAACCATTTTGGATGCACCTGTTGGTACTCCTAGGTCAAGAGGCTCAAGTGGAAGCTTGGTTTGGTCTGTTTGGAGATACTGCTAACCTTGATGCAAGATAGGCGCACAATTTGCATGGAACATACCATATACATGAAAATCAATTTGGACGCACCCGATGGAACTCCTAGATGACGTGTGTCATATGGAATCTCACTTCGGTCCGTTTTGAGACAGTGTTAGTTTCGGTGCAAGATAGGTGCATAGTTTGTGCCTAATGCACCATAGCCTAAGAAACCATTTTGGGTGCACCTGTTGGTACTCCTAGATGAAGAGGCTCAAGTGCAAGCTCGGTTCGGTCTGCTTGGAGATACTGCTAGTCTTGATGCAAGATAGGTGCTCGGTTTGCATGGAACGTACCAAATGCTCAAAAATCAATTTGGATGCACCCGATAGAACTCCTAGATGACGTGTGTCATATGGAATCTCGCTTTGGTCTATTTAGAGATAGTGTTAGTTTTGGTGCAAGATAGGGGCACAGTTTGCATCTAATGCACCATAGTCAAAGAAACCATTTTGCACGCACCTGTTGGTCCAAGGTGAGGAGGCTCAAGTGGAAGCTCGGTTCGGTCTATTTGGTGATGGTGCTAATCTTTATGCAAGATAGGTGCACGGTTTGCATGGAACGTACCATATGCTCAGAAATCAATTTGGACGCAACTGATGGAACTCCTAGATGACGTGTGTCATATGAAATCTCGCTTTGGTCTATTTGGAGACAGTCTTAGTTTTGGTGCAAGATAGGTGCACAGTTTGCGCCTAATGCACCATAGTCTAAGAAACCATTTTGGAAAATCTGTTGGTACTCAATGGTGAAGAGGCTCAAGTGGAAGCTTGGTCCGGTCTGTTTGGAGATAGTGCTAATCTTGATGCAAGATAGGTGCACGGTTTGCATGGAACATACCATATGCTCAGAAATCAATTTGGACGCTCCCGATGGAACACCTAGATGACATGTGTCATATGAAATCTCGCTTTGGTCCGTTTGAAGACAGTGTTAGTTTGGGGGCAAGATAGGTGCACAGTTTGTGCCTAATGCACCATAGTCTAAGAAACCATTTTGGAAAATCTGTTGGTACTCAAAGGTGAAGAGGCTCAAGTGGAAGCTTGGTCAGTTCCAAAATATTTTGCAAAATCGACACTGTAGCTTTTTCGTTTGTATTTGACAAATATTATCCAATCATAGACTAACTAGGTTCAAAAGATTTGTCTCGTCAATTTCGACCAAACTGTGCAATTAGTTTTTATTTTTATCTATATTTAATACTTCATGCATGCGTCTAAAGATTCGATGTGACGGGGAATCTGAAAAATTTTGCAAAATTTTTTGGGAACTAAACAAGGCCTTGGAGATAGTGCTAATCTTGATGCAAGATAGGTGCATGGTTTGCATGGAACGTACCATATGCCCGGAAATCAATTTGGACACTCCCGATGGAACTCCTAGATGATGTGTGTCATATGGTATCTCACTTCGGTTCGTTGGGAGACAGTGTTAGTTTCGCTGCAAGATAGGTGCACCGTTTGCGCTTAATGCTCCAAAGTCTAAGAAACCATTTTGGACGCACCTGTTGGTACTTCTAGGTGAAGAGGCTAAAGTGGAAGCTTGGTTCAGTCTATTTGGAGATTGTGCTAATCTTGATGCAAGATAGGTGCACAGTTTGCACGGGACATACCATATGCTTGGAAATCAATTTAGACGCACCCGATGGAACTCCTAGATGACGTGTGTCATATGGAGTCTCGCTTCGGTCTGTTTGGAGACAGTGTTAGTTTCGGTGCAAGTTAGGTGCACGGTTTGTGCCTAATGCACCATAGGCTAAAAAACAATTTTGGACGCATTCGATGGTACTCCTAGGTAAAGGGGCTTAAGTGAATGCTCAGTTTGGTCTGTTTGAAGATAGTGCTAATTTTGATGTAAGATAGGTGCACAGTTTTCATAGAATGTACCATATGCTTAGAAATCAGTTTGGATGCTCCCGACAGAACTCTTAGATGACATGTGTCATATGGAATCTAACTTTGGTCCACTTGGAGATAGTGTTAGTTTCGGTGCAAGATAGGTGCATGGTTTGCATGAAACGTACCATATGCTTGAAAATTAATTTGGACACACCCAATAGAACTCTTAGATGATGTGTGTCATCTTATATCTCACTTTGTTCTATTTGGAGAAAGTGTTAGTTTTGGTGCAAGATTGGTGCACGGTTTGTGCCTAATACACCATACTCTAAGAAACCATTTTGGACGCAACCGATGGCTCGCTGAAGAGGCTCAAGTGGAAGCTCGATTTGGTCTATTTGGAGATAGTGCTAATCTTGATGCAAGATAGTTGCATAGTTTGCATGGAGTACCTTATGCTCAGAAATCAATTTGGACGCATCCCAGAGAACTTCTAGATGACGTGTGTCATATGTAATCTTGCTTTGGTTCCATTTGGAGAAAGTGTTAGTTTCGGTGCAAGATAGGTGCGCATTTTGTGCCTAATGCACTATAGCCTAAGAAACCATTTTGGGCACACCTGTTGGTACTCCTAGGTGAAGAGGCTCAAGTGAAAGCTCGGTTCAGCCCATTTGGAGATAGTGCTACTCTTGATGCAAAATAGGTGCAGAGTTTGCATGGAACGTACCATATGCTCAGAAATCAACTTGGACGCATCCGATGGAACTCCTAGATGGACGTGTGTCATATGGAATCTCGCTTTGGTCCATTTGAAGACATTGTTACTTTCGGTGCAAGATAGGTACATAGTTTGCGTCTAATGCACCATAGTCTAAGAAACCATTTTGGATGCACCTGTTGGTACTCCTAGGTGAAGAGGCTCAAGTGGAAGCTCGGTTCAGTCTGTTGGGAGATAGTGCTAATCTTGATGCAAGATAGGGGAATAGTTTGCATGGAACGTATCATATGCTCGAAAATCAATTTGGATGCACCCAATGGAACTCCTAGATGATGTGTGTCATACGGAATCTCACTTTGGTCTTTTGGGGAAAGTGTTAGGATTGGTGCAAGAAAGGTGCACGGTTTGCGCCTAATGCATGATAGGCTAAGAAATATTTTTGGACGCACCCAATGGTATTCCTAGGTAAAGTGGAACATGTGAAAGCTTGGTTTGGTCTGTTTGGAGATCGTGCTAATCTTGATGCAAGATTGGTGCACGGTATTCCATATGCATTGAAGTCAATTTGGATGCACCCGATAGAACTCCTAGATGACGTGTGTCATATGAATCTCACTTCGGTCCATTTGGAGATAGTGTTAGTTTCGATGCAAGATAGGTGCATGGTTTGCGCCTAATGCACCATAGGCTCAGAAACCGTTGTGCAAGCACCCGATGAAGCGGCTCAAGTGAAAGCTCAGTATGATCTATTTGGAGATAGTGCTAATCTTGATGTAAGATAAGTGCACGGTTTGCATGGAACGTACCATGTGCTTAAAAATTAATTTTGACGCACCTGATAGAACTTCTAGATGATGTGTATCATCTGATATCTTGCTTTGGTCTATTTGGAGATAGTGTTTGTTTCAGTGAAAGATAGATGCACGGTTTGTGCCTAATGCACCATACTCTAAGAAACCATTTTGGACGCACTCGATGGTACTCCTAGCTAATGAGGCTCAAGTGGAAGCTCGGTTCGGTCTGTTTGGAGATAGTGCTAATCTTGATGCAAGATAGGTGCACAATTTGCATGAAACATACCATATGCTCGGAAATCAATTTGAACGCACCCGATGGAACTCCTAGATGACGTGTGTCATATGTAATCTCGCTTTGGTCCGTTTGGAGATAGTGTTAGTTTTGGTGCAAGATAGGTGCACGGTTTGCGTCTAATGCACCATAGGCTAAGAAACCATTTTGGATGCACCTGTTGGTACTCCTAGGTCAGGAGGCTCAAGTGGAAGCATAGTTTGGTCTGTTTGGAGATACTGCTAATCTTGATGCAAGATAGGTGCACAGTTTGCGTGGAACATACCATATACTTGAAAATCAATTTGGACGCACCTAATGGAACTCCTAGATGACGTGTGTCATATGGAATTTCACTTTGGTCCGTTTGAAGACATTGTTAGTTTCGGTGCAAGATAGGTGTACGGTTTACGCCTAATGCACCATAGGCTAAGAAACCATTTTGGATGCACCTGTTGGTACTCCTAGGTCAAGAGGCTCAAGTGGAAGCTTGGTTTGGTCTGTTTGGAGATACTGCTAACCTTGATGCAAGATAGGCGCACAGTTTGCATGGAACATACCATATACATGAAAATCAATTTGGACGCACCCGATGGAACTCCTAGATGATGTGTGTCATTCGGAATATCGGTTTGGTCTGTTTGGAGATAGTGTTAGCTTCGTTGCAAGATAGGTGCACGGTTTGCATCTAATGCACCATAGTCTAAGAAGCCATTTTGGACGCTCCAGTTGGTCCAAGGTGAGGAGGCTCAAGTGGAAGCTCAGTTCGGTCTATTTCGTGATGCTGCTAATCTTGATGCAAGATAGGTGCACGGTTTGCATGGAACGTACCATATGCTCAGAAATCAATTTGGACGCACTAGATGGAACTCCTAGATGACGTGTGTCATATGAAATCTCGCTTTAGTCTGTTTGGAGAAAGTGTTAGTGTTGGTGCAAGATAGGTGCACAGTTTGCGCGTAATGGCTCTCAAAAAAAAGTTTACGCTTAATGCACCATATTCTAAGAAACCATTTTGGACGCACCTGTTGGTACACCTAGGTGAAGAGGCTCAAGTGGAACCTCGGTTTGGTCTGTTTGGAGATAATGCTAATCTTTATGCAAGATAGTTGCACAGTTTGTTTGGAATGTGCCATATGCGCGGAAATCAATTTGGACGCACCCAATGGAACTCCTAGATTGCGTGTGTCATATGGAATCTTACTTTGATCTGTTTGGAGTCAGTGTTAGTTTCGGTGCAAGATAGGTGCACGGTCTGTGCTTAATGCACCATACTCTAACAAACCATTTTGGACGCACCTAATTGTACTCCTAGCTGAAGAGGCTCAAGTGGAAGCTCGGTTTGAAATGTTTGGAGATAGTGCTAATCTTAAAGCAAGATAGGTGCACGGTTTGCATGGACATACCATATGCTCAAAAATAAATTTGGACGCACCCAATAGAACTCCTAGATGACGTGTGTCATATGGAATCTCACTTCGGTCCATTTGAAGATAGTGTTAGTTTCAGTGCAAGATAAGTGTACGGTTTGCACCTAATGTACCATAGGCTCAAAAACCATTGTGGAAGCACCCGATGGTACTCCTAGGTGAAGAGGCTTAAGTGAAAGCTCAGAACGATTTGTTTGTAGATAGTGCTAATCTTCATGTAAGATAGGTGCACGGTTTGCATGGAATGTACCATATGCTTGAAAATCAATTTGGACACACCCTATAGAACTCCTAGGTGATGTGTGTCATCTGATATCTCGCTTTTTCTGTTTGGAGATAGTGTTAGTTTCAGTGCAAGATAGGTGCATGGTTTGTGCCTAATGCACCATACTCTAACAAACCATTTTGGATGCACCCGATTGTACTCCTAGCTGAAGAGTCTCAAGTGGATGCTTGGTTCAGTTTGTTTGGAGATAGTGCTAATCTTGATGCAAGATAGGTGCATGGTTCGCATGAAACATACTATATGCTCGAAAATCAATTTGGACACACCCGATGGAACTCCTAGATGACGTGTGTCATATGAAATCTCGCTTTTGTCCGATTGGAGACAGTGTTAGTTTTGGTGGAAGATATGTGCACAGTTTGCGCCTAATGCACAATAGCCTAAGTAACCATTTTGGACGCACCTGTTACTACTCCTAGGTGAAGAGGCTCAAGTGGAAGCTTGGTTTGGTCTGTTTGGAGAAACTGTTAATCTTGATGCAAGATAGGAGCAAGGTTTGCATGGAACGTACCATATGCTCGAAATCAATTTGGACATGCCCGATGGAACTCCTGTCATATGTAACCTCGCTTTGGTCCGTTTGGAGATAGTGTTAGTTTCGGTGCAAGATAGGTGCATGGTTTGTGCCTAATGCACAATACTCTAACAAACACTTTTGGACGCACCCGATTGTACTCCTAAATGAAGAGGCTCAAGTGGAAGCTCGGTTTGGTGTGTTTGGAGATAGTGCTAATCTTGACGCAAGATAGGTGCACGGTTTGCATGGACGTACCATATGCTTGAAAAATCAATATGGACGCACCCGATAGAACTCCTAGATGATGTGTGTCATATAATATCTCGCTTTGGTCTATTTGGAGATAGTGTTAGTTTTGGTGCAAGATATTTGCATGTTTGTGCCTAATGCACCATACTCTAAGAAACCATTTTGGACGCACCCAATGGTACACTTAGCGGAAGAGGCTCAAGTGGAAGCTTGGTTTGGTCTATTTGGAGATAGTGATAATCTTAATGCAAGATAGTTGAACAGTTTGCATGAAACGTGTCATATGCGCAGAAATCAATTTGGACGCACCCGATGGAACTCCTAGATGACGTGTGTCATATGGAATCTTGCTTCGATCCATTTGGAAACTGTTAGTTTTGGTGCAAGATAGGTGCACAGTTTGCGCCTAATGCACCATAGTCTATGAAACCATTTTGGACGCACCTATTGGTACTGTGAGGTGAAGAGGCTCAAGTGGAATCTCTTGTTCGGTCTATTTGGAGATGCTGATAATCTTGATGCAAGATAGGTGCGCAGTTTGCATGGAACATACCATATGCTTGGAAACGTACCTGATCGAACTCCTAGATGACGTGTGTCATATGGAATCTCACTTTGATCCATTTGGCGATAGTGTTGGTTTTGGTGCAAGATAGGTGCAAGATAGATGACCATAGTCTAAGAAACCACTTTGGACGCACCTGTTGGTACTCCTAGGTGATGAGTCTGAAGTGGAAGATCAGTTCAGTCTGTTTGGAGATAGTGCTTATCTTGATGCAAGATAGGTGCACAGTTTGCATGGAACGTACCATATGTTCAGAAATCAATTTAGATGCACCCGATGGAACTCCTAGATGACGTGTGTCATATGGAATCTTGTATCGGTCCGTTTGGGGACAGTTTTAGTTTTTGTGCAAGATAGGTGCACAGGTTGTGCCTAATGCAACATAGCCTAAGGAACCATTTTGGATGCACCTGTTGGTACTCCTAGGTGAAGAGGCTCAAGTGAAAGCTTGGTTCGGTCTGTTTGGAGATAATGCTAATCTTGATGCAAGATAGGTGCACAGTTTGCATGGAACGTACCATATGCTCGAAAATCAATTTGGACACACCCGATAGAACTCCTAGATGTTGTGTGTCATATGTAATCTTGCTTTGGTCTGTTTGGAGGTAGTGTTAGTTTAGGTGCAAGATAGGTGCACGGTTTGTGCCTAATGCACCATACTCTAACAAACCATTTTGGACGCACCCGATTGTACTCCTAGCTGAAGAGGCTCAAGTGGAAGATAGGTGGACAGTTTAGGTGCAAGATAGGTGCACAGTTTGCATGGACATACCGTATGTTCAGAAATCAATTTGGACGCACCCAATAGAACTCCTAGATGACATCTGTCATATGAAATCTCCCTTTAATCCGTTTGGAGATAGTGTTAGTTTCGGTCTAAGATAGGTGCACGGTATGCGCCTAATGCACCATAGGCTTAGAAACAGTCGTGGAAGCACCCGATGGTACTCCTAGGTGAAGAGGGTCAAGTGAAAGCTTGGTACAATCTGTTTGGAGATAGTTCTAATCTTCATGTAAGAAGGTGCACTGTTTGCATGGAACATGCCATATGCTTGAAAATCAATTTGGATGCACCTGATAGAACTCCTTGGTTGTGTGTGTCATCTAATATATCGCATTAGTCTGTTTGGAGATAGTGTTAGTTTCGGTGCAAGATAGGTGCACGGTTTGTGCCTAATGCACCATATTCTAAGAAACCATTCTGGATGTACTCGATGATACTCCTAGCTGAAGCGGCTCAAGAGGAAGCTCGGTTCGGTCTATTTGGAGATAGTGCTAATCTTGATGCAAGATAGTTGCACGGTTTGCATGGAACGTACCATATGCTTAGAAATCAATTTGGACGCACCTGATGGAACTCCTAGCTGAAGAGGCTTAAGTGGAAAGCTTGGTTCGGTCTGTTTGGAGATAGTGCTAATCTTGATGCAAGATAGGTGCATGGTTTGCATGGGTCATACCATATGCTTGAAAATCGATTTGGATGCACCTGATGGAACTCCTAGATGACGTGTGTCATATGGAATCTCGCTTCATCCATTTGGAGACAGTGTTAGTTTCAGTGCAAGATAGGTGCACAGTTTATGCCCAATGCACCATAGCCTAAGAAACCATGTTGGATGCACCTGTTGGTACTCCTAGGTGAAGAGGCTCAAGTGTAGCTTGGTTCGGTCTATTTGGAGATACTACTAATCTTGACACAAGATAGGTGCACGGTATGCATGGAACGTACCATATGCTCGGAAATCAATTTGGTCGCACCCGCTAGAACTCCTAGATGACATGTGTCATATGGAATCTCACTTTGATCCGTTTGGAGATGGTGTTAGTTTCCGTGTAAGATAGGTGCACGATGTGCGCCTAATGCATCATAGGCTTAGAGACAGTTGTGGAAGCACTCCTAGGTGAAGAGGCTCAAGTGAAAGCTCGGTACGATCTGTTTGGAGATAGTGCTAATCTTCATGTAATATAGGTGCACGGTTTGTATGGAACATACCATATGCTTGAAAATCAATTTGGACGCATCCGATAGAACTCCTAGATGGTGTATGTCATCTAATATCTCACTTTGGTATGTTTGGAGATAGTGTTAGTTTCGGTGCAAGACAGGTGCACGGTTTGTGCCTAATGCACCTTACACTAAGAAACCATTTTGGACGCACCCGATGGTACTCATAGGTGAAGAGGCTCAAGAGGAAGCTCGGTTCGGTCTATTTGGAGATAGTGCTAACCTTGATGCAAGATAGTTGCACGGTTTGCATGGAACGTACCATATGCTTGGAAATCAATTTGGACGCACCTGATGGAACTCTTAGCTGAAGAGGCTCAAGTGGAAGCTTAGTTCAGTCTGTTTGGAGATAGTGCTAATCTTGATGCAAGATAGGTGCACGGTTTGCGTGGGACATACCATATGCTTGAAAATCGATTTGGATGCACCTGATGGAACTCCTAGTGACATGTGTCATATGGAATCTCGCTTCGTCCGTTCGGAGACAGTGTTAGTTTCAGTGCAAGATAGGTGCATGGTTTATGCCTAGTGCACCACAGCCTAACAAACCAATTTGGACGCACCCAATTGTACTTCTAGCTGAAGAGGCTCAAGTGGAAGCTCGGTTTGGTCTGTTTGGAGATAGTGCTAATCGTGACGCAAGATACGTGCACGGTTTGCATGGACGTACCATATGTTTAGAAATCAATTTGGACGCACTCGATAGAACTCGTAGATGACGTGTGTCTTATGAAATCTCACGTTGATCCGTTTCGAGATAGTGTTAGTTTCGGTGTAAGATAGGTGCATGGTATGCGCCTAATGCACCATAGGCTTAGAAACGGTTGTGGAAGCACCCGATGGTACTCCTAGGTGAAGAGGCTCAAGTGAAAGCTCGGTATGATCTGTTTGGAGATAGTGTTAATCCTCATGTAAGATAGGTGCACGGTTTGTATGGAACATACCATATGCTTGAAAATAAATTTGGACGCACCCGATAGAACTCCTAGATGGTGTGTGTCATCTAATATCTCGCTTTGGTCTATTTCGAGATAGTGTTAGTTTCGGTGCAAGATAGGTGCATGGTTTGTGCCTAATGCACCATACTCTAAGAAACCATTTTGGACGCATCGATTGTACTCCTAGCTGAAGAGGCTCAAGTGGAAGCTCGGTTCGGTCTGTTTGGAGATAGTGCTAATTTTGATGCAAGAAAGGTGCACGGTTTGCGTGAAATGTACTTTATGCTCGGAAATCAATTTGGACACACCCGATGGAACTCCTAGATGATGTGTGTCAAATGAAATCTCGCTTTTGTCCGTTTAGAGACAGTGTTAGTTTCGGTGGAAGATTTGTGCACGGTTTGCGCCTAATGCACTATAGCCTAAGAAACCATTTTGGACACACCTGTTGGACAAACCATTTTTGGACAACTTCCCAATCTTTCGATGAGAGATGCTTGGTAACTCGATTGGTGAAAGGAGTTGACGTTCACGGTCCGACTACAGCCCTCCAAGGCCATGCCTTAGCAACCAATACACCACCTCCAATGGCTGTCACGATCTTGTGGAGCGCGATAATCAGCCACTAGGGCACTCGTCCTGCAAGCAATCGAAGAACCAGCAAGAACAAGTAGAACAAGTACTGAATTACTAGATGTAAACAAAGGTTTCAAACTCAATCTCCAATGAAGTGGGGTTCCAAAAACAAGAAGACGGGCGGCTGGATCAGTACGCGCGTTTACAAGCAAGTAGCGAAGGCTAAACTTGATCTAATCAAAACCCTACTGTGTGGCGGTGACTGTAGGGACCTTAAGTACCCTAAAGGACGACCAAAAAAGGTCTAGGGTCATGGTTTAACCCTAGGACACGTCCCTAATAGACCCAACTTGATACATGGGCCATCAGCCCAAAATAAGGTGACGCAGCACCCTGGACTGCAAGACCTCTCGACGGTAATTGGATCTTTTCCGCTGCTGCCGAATAGATATTATCATGGAACTAGACTCATATGAAAGTAGACTTTATAAGCTTTCCAACAAGTCTTGAAGCACCCCAAAGCGAATCCATATCCAACCGTGGTGACGGTCACAAGTTGGCACTTTGCTGCAGTCTGAATCCAGCCAACATGAGTCCTTGTACCTTTCGGTCTTCTCCTTGGTTCCTAATCAAAACAAAAGTGCATGTGTTTCCAAGGTCTAAACAAGATGGACAAGAGCTTAAGAAGGAACTCACTTGATGATTAATTTGATGAGCACGAGCACGAGTAAGAGGACCAGCAATAGGTACTGGTGTCGGCAGCGTGGATGCATCGCCGGTGTTGATATCCTCATCATCCTCCCAATCTTGCATTTGAGTCGTCCTCGACTCAAACTCATCCTCTTCTCCCAAATATGGCCTCAAATCTGCAATGTTAAATGTGGGACTAACCCCAAAATTTGCAGGCAATTCAAGCTCATATGCATTGTCATTAACTTTCTTTAGCACTTTAAACGGTCCTGCAGCCCTAGGAACAATTTGGATTTCCGCAGTTCAGGAAATCTATCTTTTCTTAAATGCAACCAAACTAATTCTCTAGGTTCAAATTTCAATTCCTTTCTTCCTTTATCACCCGCAAGCTTATACTTAGCATTCATACGCTCTATGTTTTGCTTAGTTGTTTTATGCAATTTCAACATCAATTCAGCATGCTTAGTAGCATCAGAATTTACTATTTCAGAAGATGGCAAAGGCATTAAATCTACTAGAGCTCGAGGCAACTACCATAAACAATCTGAAATGGGCACATTTTTGTAGTAGAATGCAGCGATCGATTATAAGCAAATTCAATATGAGGCAAACATTCTTCCCACATTTTAATGTTCTTTAAAATGGCTCTTAACATAGTTGACAAAGTTCTATTCACAACCTTAGTTTGACCATCAGTTTGGGGATGACATGTAGTAGAAAATAAAAGTTTAGTCCCCAATTTTGACCACAAAGTCTTCCAAAAATGACTAAGAAATTTAGCATCACAATCAGAAACAATTGTGTTGGGTACACCATGCAAGCGAATAATTTCTCGAAAGAACAAATCAGCAATATGTGTAGCATCATTAGTTTTATGACATGGTATTGAATGTGCCATCTTAGAAAATCTATCAACAACCACAAACACACTATCATGTCCCCTCCTAGTCCTTGGTAACCCCAACACAAAATCCATAGATATATCCTCCCAAGGAGCATTAGGAATAGGTAGAGGTAAGTAGAAACCGTGCGGATTTGACCGTGACTTTGCCTTTTGACATATTGTGCATCTAGCAACAAACCTCTCCACATCTCTTTTCATCTTTCGCCAAAAGAAATGACCAGCAAGTATGTCTACTGTCTTTTTGGCTCCAAAATGGCACATCAAGCCACCTCCATGTGCTTCCTGCAACAACAACAACAAACGAATAGAGCTAGCTAGAATGCATAGCTTGTTAGCTCTAAACACAAACCCATCATTAACGATGAATTGTTCCACCTTTTCCATCTTTACAATGCAGCAACACGTCTCTAAAATCAGCATCATTAACATATTGGTCTTTAGTTGTTTCTAATCCAAAGATCTTGTAATCAAGTTGATTCAACAAAGTATATCTTCTTGACAAAGCATTAGCAATAATATTCTCCTTCCCTTTCTTGTGCTTAATAACATAAGGAAAGGATTCAACAAATTATACCCATTTAGCATGTTTACGATGCAGTTTTCCTTGACTACGAATATGTTTCAAAGATTCATGATCAAAATGTATAACAAACTCTTTGGGCCACAAATAATGCTGCCATGTCTCTAATGTTCGAACAAGAGCATAGAGTTCTTTATCATAAGTAGAATAATTGAGAACAGGCCCACTTACTTTCTCACTAAAATATGCAATAGGTTTACCCTCTTGTAACAAAACACCACCCAAACCAACTCCACTAGCATCACATTCAAGCTCAAAAGTCTTATTAAAATTAGAAAGTTGTAGGAGAGGTGCATGAGTTAGCGTATCTTTCAACATGTTAAAAGAATTCTCTTGTGCTTTACCCCATTCAAAAGGCACTCCCTTCTTTGTAAGCTCATTCAATGGTGCAGCAATGGTGCTGAAATCCTTCACAAAACGACGATAAAATCCAACAAGTCCTAGGAAACTGAGCTTTCTCTTGAGCTTCTTCAGCTAGGAGTACCATCGGGTGCGTCCTAAATAGTTTCTTAGAGTATGGTGCATTAGGCACAAACTGTGCACCTATCTTGCACTGAAACTAACACTATCTCCAAATAGACCGAACCAAGCTTCTATTTGAGCCTCTTCACCTAGGAGTTCCATCGGGTGCGTCCAAATTGATTTATGAGCATATGGTACGTTTCATGCAAATCGTGCACCTATCTTGCATCAAGATTAGTAGTATCTCCAAACAGACCGAACAAAGCTTCCACTTGAGCCTCTTCATCTAGGAGTACCAACAGGTGCGCCCAAAATGGTTTCTTAGGCTTTGGTGCATTAGGCTTAAACTCTACACCTATCTTGCACTGAAACTAATACTGTCTCCAAATGGACAAAGCGAGATTGCATATGACACACATCATCTAGGAGTTCCATCAGGTGCATCAAATTGATTTTCAAGCATATGGTATGTCCCATGCAAACCGTACACCTATCTTGCATCAAGATTAGGACTATCTCCAAACAGACTGAACCAAGCTTCCACTTGAGCCTCTTCAGCTAGGAGTTCCATCGGGTGCATCCAAATTGAATTCTGAGCATATGGTACGTTCCATGCAAATTGTGCAATCTTGCATCAAGATTAGCAGTATCTCAAAATAGACCGAACCGAGCTTCCACTTGAGCCTCTTCAGCTAGGAGTACCATTGGGTGCATCCAAAATGGTTTCTTAGAGTATGGTGCATTAGGGACAAACCGTGCACCTATCTTGGATCAAAACTAACACTATCTCCAAACATACCAAAGCGAGATGTCAGATGACTCATACCATCTAGGAGTTCTATCGGGTGCGTCCAAATTGATTTTCTAGCATATGGTATGTTCCATGCAAACCGTGCACCTATCTTACATGAAGAATAGCACTATCTCCAAACAGATCGTACCGAGCTTTCACATGAGCCTCTTCACCTAGGAGTACCATCGGGTGCTTCCACAACTGTTTCTAAGCCTATGGTGCATTAGGCGCATACCATGCACCTATCTTACACTAAAACTAACACTATCTCCGAACGGATCAAAGTGAGATTTCATATGACACACGTCATCTAGGAGTTCTATCGGGTGCGTCCAAATTGATTTCCGAACATATGGCACGTCCATGCAAACTGTGCACCTATCTTGCGTAAAGATTAGCAATATCTCCATACAGACCAAACTGAGCTTCCACTTGAGCCTCTTCAGCTAGGAGTACGATCGGGTGTGTCCAAAATGGTTTGTTAGAGTATGGTGCATTAGGCACAAACCATGCACCTATCTTGCACCTAAACTAACACTATCTCCATACGTACCAAAGCTAGATTACGTATGACACACAACATCTAGAAGTTCCATTGGGTGTGTCCAAATTGATTTTCGAGCATATGATACATTCCATGCAAACCGTGCTCCTATCTTGCATCAATAATAGCACTATCTCCAAACAAACCGAACTAATCTTCCACTTGAGACTCATCACCTAGGAGTACCAACAGGTGCGTCCAAAGTAGTTTCTTAGACTATGGTGCATTAGGCGCAAACTGTGCACCTATCTTGCACCAAAACTAACACTGTCTCCAAATGGATCAAAGTGAGATTCCATATGACACACGTCATCTAGGAGTTCGATCAGGTACGTCCAAATTGATTTCCAAGCATATGGTATGTCCCATGCAAACTGCGCACCTATCTTGCATCAAGATTATCAGCATCTCCAAATAGACCGAACAAGAGATTCCACTTGAGCCTCTTCACCTCACAGTACCAATAGGTGCGTCCAAAATGGTTTCATAGACTATGGTGCATTAGGCGCAAACTGTGCACCTATCTTGCACCAAAACTAACAGTCTCCAAATGGATCGAAGCGAGATTCCATATGACACACGTCATCTAGGAGATCCATCGGGTGCGTCCAAATTGATTTCTGAGCATATAGCACGTTTCATGCAAACTGTGCAACTATCTTGCATTAAGATTAGCACTATCTCCAAATAGACCAAACCGAGCTTCCACTTGAGCCTCTTCCGCTAGGTGTAACATTGGGTGTGTCCAAAATGGTTTCTTAGAGTATGGTGCATTAGGCACAAACCCTGCAAATATCTTGCACCGAAACTAACACTATCTCCAAATAGACCAAAGTGAGATATCATATGACACACATCATCTAGGAGTTCTATCGGGTGCGTCCATATTGATTTTCAAGCATATGGTATGTTCCATGCAAACTGTGCACCTATCTTACATGAAGATTAGCACTATCTCCAGTACCGAGCTTTCACTTGAGCCTCTTCACCTAGGAGTACCATCGGGTGCTTCCACAACTGTTTCTAAGCCTATGGTGCATTAGGTGCATACCGTGCACCTATCTTACACCAAAACTAACACTATCTCCAAATGGACCGAAGTGAGATTTAATATGACACACGTCATCTAGGAGTTCTATCGGGTGCGTCCAAATTGATTTCCTAGCATATGGTACGTCCATGCCAACCGTGCACCTATCTTGCGTCAAGATTAGCTCTATCTCCAAACAGACCATACTGAGCTTCCACTTGAGCCTCTTCATTTAGGAGTACAATCGGGTGCGTCCAGAAGGGTTTGTTAGAGTATGGTGCATTAGGCACAAATCGTGCACCTATATTGCGCCGAAACTAACACTATCTCCAAACGGACCAAAGCGAGGTTACATATGAGACACAACATCTAGGAGTTCCATCGGGCGTGTCTAAATTGATTTCGAGCATATGATACGTTCCATGCAAACCGCACACCTATCTTGCATCAAGATTAGCAGTATCTCCAAACAGACCAAACCAAGCTTCCACTTGAGCCTCTTCACCTAGGAGTAGCAACAGGTGCGTCTAAAATGGTTTATTAGGCTATTGTGCATTAGGCGCAAACTGTGCACATATCTTCCACCGAAACTAACACTGTCTCCAACAGACCAAAGCAACATTTCATATGACACACGTCATCTAAGAGTTCCATCGGTTGTGTCCAAGTTGATTTTCGAGCATATAGTACGTTTCATGCAAACCATGCACCTATCTTGCATCAAGATTAGCACTATCTCCAAACAAACTGAACCGAGCATCCACTTGAGACTCTTCAGCTAGGAGTACAATTGGGTGCATCCAAAATGGCTTGTTAGAGTATGGTGCATTAGGCACAAAGCATGCACCTATCTTGCACATGGTACGTTCCATGTAAATTGATTTTCAAGCATATGGTACGTTCCATGCAAACCGTGCACCTATCTTACATGAAGATTAGCACTATCTCCAAACAAATCATACCGAGCTTTCACTTGAGCCTCTTCACCTAGGAGTACCATTGGGTGCTTCCACAATGGTTTTTGAGCCTATGGTACATAAGGCGCAAACCGTACACTTATCTTGCACCAAAACTAACACTATCTCCAAATGGACCGAAGTGAGATTCCATATGACACACGTCATCTAGGAGTTCTATCGGGTACATCCAAACTTATTTTCGAGCAAATGGTATGTCTATGCAAACCATGCACCTATCTTGTGTCAAGATTAGCACTATCTCCAAACAGACCAAACCGAGCTTCCACTTGAGCCTCTTTAGCTAGGAGTACATTCTGGTGCGTCCAAAATGGTTTGTTAGATTATGGTGCATTAGGCACAAACTGTGCACCTTTCTTGCACCGAAACTAACACTATCTCCAAACAGACCAAGACGAGATTTCATATGACACACGTCATCTTGGAGTTCCATCGGGTGCGTCCAAATTGATTTCTGAGCATATGGTACGTTCCATGCAAACCGTGCACCTATCTTGCATCAAGATTTGCAGTATCTCCAAGCAGACCGAACCAAGCTTGCACTTGAGCCTCTTCATCTAGGAGTACCAAGAGGTGCGCCCAAAATGGTTTCTTAGGCTATGGTGCCTTAGGCACAAACTATGCACCTATCTTGCACCAGAACTAACACTGTCTCCAAGCGGACCGAAACGAGATTCTATATGAAACACGTCATCTAGGAGTTCCATCAGGTGCGTCCAAATTGATTTTCAAGTATATGGTATGTTCCACGCAATCTGTACACCTATCTTGCATCAAGATTAGCAGTATCTCCAAACAGACCAAACCAAGCTTCCACTTGAGCCTCTTCAGCTAGGAGTACCATCGGGTGAGTCCAAAATGGTTTCTTAGAGTATGGTGCATTAGGCACAAACCGTGCACCTATCTTTCACTGAAACTAACACTATATCCAAATAGACCAAAGCAAGATATCAGAAAATACACATCATCTAGGAGTTCTATGAGGTGCGTCCAAATTGATTTTTCAGCACATGGTACGTTCCATGCAAACCGTGCACCTATCTTACATGAAGATTAACACTATCTCCAAATAGATCATACTGAGCTTTCACTTGAGCCGCTTCATCGGGTGCTTCCACAACGGTTTCTGAGCCTATGGTGTATTAGGCGCAAACCATGCACCTATCTTGCACCGAAACTAACACTATCTCCAAATGGACCGAAGTGAGATTCCATATGACACACGTCATCTAGGAGTTCTATCGGGTGCATCCAAATTGACTTCTAAGCATATGGTATGTTCCATGCAAACCTTGCACCTATCTTGCATCAAGATTAGTACTATCTCCCAACAGACCAAACCAAGCTTTCACTTGTGCCCCTTTACCTAGGAATACCAATGGGTGCGTCCAAAATTGTTTCTTAGCCTATCGTGCATTAGGCGCAAACCGTGCACCTTTCTTGCACCAAAACTAACACTATCTCCAAAGAGACCGAAGTGAGATTCCATGTGATACACATCATCTAGGAGTTCCATTGGGTGTGTCCAAATTGATTTTCAACCATATGGTATGTTTCATGCACACCCTGCACCTATCTTGCACCGAAACTAACACTATCTCCAAGTGGGCCGAAGTGAGATTCCATATGATACACGTCATCTAAGAGTTCTATCGGGTGCATCCAAACTGATTTCTGAGCATATGGTACATTCCATGCAAACCGTGCACCTATCTTACATCAAGATTAGCACTATCTCCAAACAGACCAAACTGAGCATTCACTTAAGCCCCTTTACCTAGGAGTACCATCGGGTGCGTCCAAAATTGTTTCTTAGCCTATGGTGCATTAGACACAAACTATGCACCTATCTTGCACTGAAACTAACACTGTCTCCAAACAGACCGAAGCCAGACTCCATATAACACACGTCATCTATGAGTTCCATCGGGTGCGTCCAAATTGATTTCTGAGAATATGGTATGTCCCGTGCAAACTGTGCACCTATCTTGCATCAAGATTAGCACAATTTCCAAATAGACTAAACCAGCTTCCACTTTAGCCTCTTCACCTAGAAGTACCAATAGGAGCGTCAAAAATGCTTTCTTAGACTATGGTGCACTAGGCACAAACTGTGCACCTATCTTGCACCGAAACTAATATTGTCTCCAAACGGACCGAAGCGAGATTCTATATGACACACGTCCCCTAGGAGTTCCATCGGGTGCATCCAAATTGATTTCTGAGCATCTAGAATATTTCATGCAAACTGTGCACCTATCTTGCATCAAGATTAGCACTATCACCAAACAGAATGAACCGAACTTCCACATGAGCCTCTTCACCTATGAGTACCAATAGGTGCATCCAAAATGGTTTCTGAGCCTATGGTGCATTAGGCACAAACTGTGAAATATCTTCCACCGAAACTAACACCGTCTCCAAAAAGACCAAAGTGAGATTCCATATGACACATGTCATCTAGGAGTTCCATCAGGTGTGTACAAATTGATTTCCGAGCATATAGTATGCTCTATGCAAACCGTGCAACTATCTTGAATCAAGATTAGCACTATCTCCAAACAGACCGAACCGACCTTCCACTTGAGCCTCTTCAGCTAGGAGTACCGTCGGGTGTGTCCAAAATGGTTTCTTAGAGTATGGTGCATTAGACACAAACTGTGCACCTATCTTGCACAGAAACTAACACTATCTCCAAATAGACAAAAGCGAAATATCAGATGACACATATCATCTAGGAGTTCTATCGGGTGCGTCCAAATTGATTTTCAAGCATATGGTACATTCCATGCAAACCGTGCACCTATCTTACATGAAGATTAGCACTATCTCCAAACAGATCGTACCGAGCTTTCACTTGAGCCTCTTCACCTAGGAGTATCATCGGGTGCTTCCATAATGGTTTCTAAGCCTATGGTGCATTAGATGCAAACCATGCACCTATCTTGCACTGAAACTAACACTATCTCCAAATGGACTGAAGTGAGATTCCATATGACACACGTCATCTAGGAGTTCTATCGGGTGCATGCAAATTGATTTCTGAGCATATGGTACATTCCATGCAAACCATGCACCTATCTTGCATCAAGATTAGCACTATCTCCAAACAGACCAAACCAAGCTTTCACTTGAGCCCCTTCACCTAGGAGTATCATCGTGTGCGTCCAAAATCATTTCTTAGAGTACGGTGCATTAGGCATAAACCGTGCACCTATCTTGCACCGAAACTAACACTATCTCCAAACAGACCAAAGTGTATCAGATGACACACATCATCTAAGAGTTCTATCAGGTGCGTCCAAATTGATTTTCAAGCGTATGGTACATTCCATGCAAACCATGCACTGATCTTACATGAAGATTAGCACTATCTCCAAACAGATTGTACCAAGCTTTCACTTGAGCCTCTTCACCTAGTAGTACCATCGGGTGCTTCCACAATGGTTTCTGAGCCTATGGTGCATTAGGTGAAAACCATGCACCTATCTTGCACCAGAACTAACACTATCTCCAAATGGATTAAAGTGAGATTTCGTACGACACACGTCATCTAGGAGTTCTATCGGGTGCATCCAAATTGATTTCTGAGCATATGGTACATTCCATGCAAACCGTGCACCAATCTTGCATCAAGATTAGCACTATCATCAAATAGACTAAACTGAGCATATGGAATCTTGCACATGTTCTTATCCTATGGTGCATTAGGTGCAAAACGTGCACCTATCGTTCACTGAATCTAACACTGTCTCCAAACAGACCGAAGCTAGATTCCATGTGACACACATCATCTTGGAGTTCCATCGAGTGCGTCCTAATTGATTTTCGAGCATATGGCACGTTTCATGCAAACTATGCATCTATCTTGTATCAAGATTAGCACTATCTCCAAACAGACTGAATCGAGCTTTCACTTGAGCCTATGGTGCATTAGGCGCAAACCGTGCACCTATCTTGCACCAAAACTAACACTGTCTCTAAACAGATCGAAGCAAGATTTCGTATGACAGAGGTCATCTAGGAGTTCCATCATGTGCATCCAAATTGATTTCCGAGCATTTGGTATGTTCCATGCAAACCGTGCACCTATCTTGCATCAAGATTAACACTATCTCCAAACAGACCAAACTAAGCTTTCACTTGAGCCCCTTCACCTAGGAGTACCATCGGGTGCGTCCAAAATCATTTCTTATAGTATGCTGCATTAGTCACAAACCGTGCAATATGTTCTTAGAGTATGGTTCATTAGGCACAAACCATGCACCTATCTTGCACTAAAACTAACACTATCTGTAAATAGACCAAAGCGAGATATCACATGACACACATCATCTAGGAGTTATATCGGGTGCGTCCAAATTGATTTTCAAGCATATGGTATGTTCCATACAAACCGTGCGCCTATCTTACGTGAAGATTAGCACTATCTCCAAACAGATCGTAGCAAGCTTTCACTTGAGCCTCTTCACCTAGGAGTACAATCGGGTGCTCACGATGGTTTCTGAGCCTATGGTGCATTAGGCGCTAACCGTGCACCAATCTTCCACTGAAACGAACACTATCTCCAAATGGACCGAAGTGAGATTCCATATGACACACGTCATCTAGGAGTTCATCGGGTGCGTCCAAATTGATTTATGAGCATATGGTACATTCCGTGCAAACCGCGCACCTTTCTTGCATAAAGATTAGCACTATCTTCGAACAGACCAAACTAAGCTTTCACTAGAGCCCCTTTACCCAGGAGTACCATCGGGTGCGCCCAAAATCGTTTCTTAGCCGATGGTGCATTAGGCACAAACCGTGCAGCTATCTTGCACCGAATCTAACACTGTCTCCAAAGAGACCGAAGCGAGATTCCATATGATACTCGTCATCTAGGAGTTCCACCGGGTGCGTCCAAATTGATTTTTGAGCATATAGTAAGTTCCATGCAAACCATTCGACTATCTTGCATCAAGATTAGCACTATCTCCAAACAGACCAAACCGAGCTTTTACTTGAGCCCCTTTAGCTAAGAGTACCATCGGGTGCATTCAAAATTGTTTCTTAGCCTATGGTGCATTAGGCGCAAATTGCACTGAATCTAATACTTTCTCCAAATGGACCAAAGCGAGATTACATATGACACACATCATCAAGGAGTTCCATCGGGTGTGTCCAAATTGAATTTCAAGCATATGGTACGTTCCAAGCAAACCATGCACCTATCTTACATGAAAATTAACACTATCTCCAAACAGACCGAACTAAGCTTCCACTTGAGCCTCTTCAGCTAGGAGTACCATCGGGTGTGTCCAAAATGGATTCTTAGAGTTTGGTGCATTAGACATAAACTGTGCACCTATCTGGCACCGAAACTAACACTATCTCCAAATAGACCAAAGCAAGATATCAGATGACACAAATCATCTAGGAGTTCTATCGGGTGCGTCCAAATTGATTTTCAAGCATATGGTACATTCCATGCAAACCGTACACCTATCTTACATGAAGATTAGCACTATCTCCAAACAGATCGTACCGAGCTTTCACTTGAGCCTCTTCACCTAGGAGTATCATCGGGTGCTTCCACAATGGTTTCTAAGCCTGTGGTGCATTAGGTGCAAACCGTGCACCTATCTTGCACTGAAACTAACACTATCTCCAAATGGATTGAAGTGAGATTCCATATGACACACGTCATCTATGAGTTCTATCGGGTGCATGCAAATTGATTTCTGAGCATATGGTACATTCCATGCAAAGCACCTATCTTGCATCAAGATTAGCACTATCTCCAAACAGACCAAAGCAAGCTTTCACTTGAGCCCCTTCACCTAGGAGTATCATCGGGTGCGTCCAAAATCATGTCTTAGAGTATGGTGCATTAGGCACAAACCGTGCACCTATCTTGCACCAAAACAAACACTATCTCCAAACAGACCAAAGTGTATCACATGACACACATCATCTAGGAGTTCTATCGGGTGCGTCCAAATTGATTTTCAAGCATATGGTACATTCCATGCAAACCATGCACTGATCTTATATGAAGATTAGCACTATCTCCAAACAGATCGTACCAAGCTTTCACTTGAGCCTCTTCACCTAGGAGTACCATCGGGTGCTTCCACAATGGTTTCTGAGCCTATGGTGCATTAGGCGAAAACCATGCACCTATCTTGCACCAGAACTAACACTATCTCCAAATGGATTAAAGGGAGATTTCGTACGACACACGTAACCTAGGAGTTCTATCGGGTGCATCCAAATTGATATCTGAGCATATGGTACATTCCATGCAAACCGTGCACCAATCTTGCATCAAGATTAGCACTATCATCAAACAGACTAAACCAACCTTTCACTTGAGCCCCTTTACCTAGGAGTACCATCGGGTGCGTCAAATATTTTTTCTTAGCCTATGGTGCATTAGGCGCAAATCGTGCACTTATCGTGCACTGAATCTAACACTGTCTCCAAATAGACCGAAGCTAGATTCCATGTGACACACATCATCTTGGAGTTCCATCGAGTGCGTCCAAATTGAATTTTGAGCATATGACACGTTTCATGCAAACTATGCATCTATCTTGCATCAAGATTAGCACTATCTCCAAACAGACCGAATCGAGCTTTCACTTGAGCCTATGGTGCATTAGGCGCAAACCGTGCACCTATCTTGCACCAAAACTAACACTGTCTCTAAACAAACCGAAGTAAGATTCCATATGACACATGTCATCTTGGAGTTCTATCGTGTGCATCCAAATTGATTTCTGAGCATATGGTACATTCCATGCAAACCGTGCACCTATCTTGCATCAAGATTAGCACTATCTCCAAACAGACCAAACTAAGCTTTCACTTGAGCCCCTTCACCTAGGACTACCATCGGGTGCGTCCAAAATCATTTCTTAGAGTATGGTGCATTAGTCACAAACCGTGCAATATGTTCTTAGAGTATGGTGCATTAGGCACAAACCATGCACCTATCTTGCACTAAAACTAACACTATCTGTAAATAGACCAAAGCGAGATATCACATGACACACATCATCTAGGAGTTCTATCGGGTGCGTTCAATTTGATTTTCAAGCATATGGTATGTTCCATACAAACCGTGCGCCTATCTTACATGAAGATTAGCACTATCTCCTAACAGATCGTAGCAAGCTTTCACTTGAGCCTCTTCACCTAGGAGTCCCATCAGGTGCTTCCACAATGGTTTCTGAGCCTATGGTGCCTTTGGCACAAACTGTGCACAAATCTTACACTGAAACGAACAATATCTCCCAACAGACCAAAGTGACATTCCATATGACACACGTCATTTAGGAGTTCATCGGGTGTGTCCAAATTGATTTCCGAGCATATGGTACATTCCGTGCAAACCGCGCACCTATCTTGCATAAAGATTAGCACTATCTTCGAACAGACCAAACTAAGCTTTCACTAGAGCCTCTTTACCTAGGAGTACCATCGGGTGCGTCCAAAATCGTTTCTTAGCCGATGGTGCATTAGGCACAAACCGTGCAGCTATCTTGCACTGAATCTAACACTATCTCCAAACAGACCGAAGCGAGATTCCATATGACACTCGTCATCTAGGAGTTCCACCGGCTACGTCCAAATTGATTTCCGAGCATATAGTAAGTTCCATGCAAACCATTCAACTATCTTGCATCAAGATTAGCACTATCTCCAAATAGACCAAACTGAGCTTTTACTTGAGCCCCTTTACCTAGGACTACCATCGGGTGTATCCAAAATTGTTTCTTAGCCTATGGTGCATTAGCCGCAAATTGCACTGAATCTAACACTTTCTCCAAATGGACCAAAGCGAAATTACATATGACACACATCATCAAGGAGTTCCATAGGGTATGTCCAAATTGATTTTCAAGCATATGGTACGTTCCAAGCAAACCATGCACCTATCTTACATGAAAATTAGCACTATCTCCAAACAGATTGTACCAAGCACTTGAGCCTCTTCACGTAGGAGTACCATCAAGTGCATCCAAAATGGTGTCTTAGCCTATGGTGCATTAGGCGCAAACCGTGCACCTATCTTGCACCGACACTAACATTATCTCTAAACAAACCGAAGCAAGATTCCATATGACACACCTCATCTAGGATTTTCATTGGGTGCGTCCAAATTAATATCCAAGCATATGGTACGTTCCAAGCAAACTGTGCACCTATTTAGCATCAAGATTAGCACAATCTCTAAACAGACCAAACCAATCTTCCACTTGAGCCTCTTCACCTAGGAGTATCATCGGGTGCATCAAAAATGGTTTCTTAGCCTATGGTGCATTAGGTGCAAACCGTGCACATATCTTCTACCAAAACTAACACTGTCTCTAAATGAACCGAAGCAAGATTCCATATGACACACGTCATCAAGGAGTTCTATCGGGTCTGTCCAAATTAGTTTCTAAGCATATGGTACCTTCCATGCAGACCATGCATCTATCTTGCATCAAGATTAGCACTATCTCCAAATACACCAAACCGAGCTTTCACATGAGCCTTTTACCTAGGAGTACCATCGGGTGCGTCCAAAATGGTTTCTTAGCCTATGCTGCATTATGTGCAAACCTTGCACCTATCTTGCACCAAAACTAACACTATCTCCAAACAAACTGAAGCAAGATTTCGTATGACACACGTCATCTTGGAGTTCCATCATTTGCGCCCAGATTGTTTTTCCAAGCATTTGGTATGTTCCTTGCAAACCGTGCACCTATCTTTCATCAAGATTAGCACTATCTCCAAACAGACTGAACCGAGCATCCACTTGAGCTCCTTCACCTAGGAGACCAACATCTGCGTCCAAAATGGTTTCTTAGACTATGGTGCATTAGGTGCAAACTGTGCACCTATCTTGCACCTAAACTAACAATGTCTCCAAATGGACCGGTGAGATTCCAAGACACACTGATGTGAACCCGCTAGGGTTTTTGCCCGATCTTTTGATGAGAGACGGGGATAACTCGATTGGTGGATGGAGATGACATTCACGGCCCGACTACAGCCCTCAAGACCGCGCCTTAGCAACCGATACACCACATCCTACAGCCGTCACGATCTTGTGGAGCGCGACAACCAGCCCCTAGGGCTCCCGTCCTGCAAGCAATCGAAGAACTAGCAAGAACGAGGAAACAAGCACTGAATTTGCAAGATGAATTGAAGGTTTCAAACTGAATCTGAATCAACAATGGGGTTCCGAAGACAAGGAGACGGGCGGCTGATCCTGCACGCGCGCCTACAAGCAAGTAGCGAAGGCTAAACTTGATCTAAACAAAACCCAACGACCATGGCGGCTCTAGAGGGATATAAGTAGATGGATTGACGACCAAAGAGGTGTTGGGGTCGTCCTCCAACCCTAGGACGCGTCCCTAATGGACCCAACTTGATACATTGATGAGGACATCCCTAGCATTCATTCATCTTCAAATGAAACTCCACTTGATATAAGTGGTCCAATTACAAGAAGTAGAGCTAAACAATTGGAGAAGGAAATTCATTCTCAGGTGAACGCTAACCTTATGTTTAATAATCAGTCTATGTTGAATGATCCTATACTTTTGAGTTCTTGTTTCAATGTCCTTATTAATGATGGAGGGTATGAACCAGCATGGGATGAACATGGATTCAAGCCTTTGGACATCTGAACCAAGAAGCCTGTCGTGTGCATAAATAAAATGGTGGTTCATTACTTCTGCATAAGGCAACAAGAAGCTAGATGGCTGACCCATGGTACAAATTCCAAGCATCACCACGGACAGAATACATGGAGTTACGTGGCATTCTACAGATGGATGAAAGCATCTTTAAGTCTATGTTGCAGCCCATCAAACGGTTCATTATTTAGACTTCCCAATAAAGAGTTATGCTCATTTTAGTAACTGCTGCCAGAAGCTGAGAAGACGCGCGAACCAGCCACGAAATCCACTAGTGGATGTGCATGCTGTCATGTATTCAAAGCTGAACGCCCCTATCTATATATATCTCTTGTACTAGACAATGAAAGGACACATCTTGCTTGGTTAAAATTCAGAATACACAAACTCGTGGAGTTTTGTTTATGCGTGAGTCTTGAGAGGCTTGCAAAACTTGTTCTTTCGATTCCTGAGGGAGTTGTAGAACGCCGAACTGCGGTTCATCCAGTTTGTGCCTTCACGTCTATACGGCGTGATTGCGTGGGCTGTTCGTCGGTACGTGGAAGGGTGATTGTCTCGGTAGTTCGTCGCGTGGACAGCCTCGCGGTGCACTGCCTCTTCACCAGGTCACGCAGCGACAAGTTATCAAGTTCGCGAATCCTACGAGAAGATCGGGCCACAACGACTTGTCTCACGCTATCCCTAGGCGTGAGCATATCAATATGCAAAGCAAGCGAACAAAGGTAAGAAGAAGGTTACATTTCAGCCCGGTGACCTCGTGTGGTTGCATCTACGCAAGGATCGATTTCCCCAACAACGTAAGATCCAACATTCAATGTCAAAGACTTGCTTCCATTTGTTGGTGAGCCTGAGTCGAGGACGACTCCTTCTCAAGAGGGGGAGGCTGATGAGGACATCCCTAGCATTTATTCATCTTCAAATGAAACTCCACTTGATATAAGTGGTCCAATTACAAGAAGTAGAGCTAAACAATTGGAGAAGGAAATTCATTCTCAGGTGAACGCTAACCTTATGTTTAATAATCAGTTTATGTTGAATGATCCTATACTTTTGAGTTCTTGTTTCAATGTCCTTATTAATGATGGAGGGTATCAACTAGCATGGGATGAAGATGGATTCAAGCCTTTGGACATCTGAACCAAGAAGCCTATCGTGTGCATAAATAAAATGGTGGTTCATTACTTCTGCATAAGGCAACCAGAAGCTAGATGGCTGACCCATGGTACAAATTCCAAGCATCACCACGGACAGAATACATGGAGTTACGTGGCATTCTACAGATGGATGAAAGCATCTTTAAGTCTATGTTGCAGCCCATCAAACGGTTCATTATTTAGACTTCCCAATAAAGAGTTATGCTCATTTTAGTAACTGCTGCCAGAAGCTGAGAAGACGCGCGAACCAGCCACGAAATCCACTAGTGGATGTGCATGCTGTCATGTATTCAAAGCTGAACGCCCCTATCTATATATATCTCTTGTACTAGACAATGAAAGGACACATCTTGCTTGGTTAAAATTCAGAATACACAAGCTCGTGGAGTTTTGTTTATGCGTGAGTCTTGAGAGGCTTGCAAAACTTGTTCTTTCGATTCCTGAGGGAGTTGTAGAACGCCGAACTGCGGTTCATCCAGTTTGTGCCTTCACGTCTATACGGCGTGATTGGGTGGGCTGTTCGTCGGTACGTGGAAGGGTGATTGTCTCGGTAGTTCGTCGCGTGGACAGCCTCGCGGTGCACTGCCTCTTCACCAGGTCACGCAGCGACAAGTTATCAAGTTCGCGAATCCTACGAGAAGATCGGGCCACAACGACTTGTCTCACGCTATCCCTAGGCGTGAGCATATCATACATGGGCCATCAGCCCAAAATGAGGTGACGCAGCACCCTGGACAGCAAGACCTATCGACGGTAATTGGATCATTGCCGCTGCTGCCGAACAGGTATTGACGTGGGACTTGATTCATATGAAAGTAGACTTGATTAGCTTTCCAACAAGTCCTGAAGCGCCTGAATCCGAATCCGTATGCAACCGTGGTAACGGTCACAAGTTGGCGCTTTGCTGCTGTCCGAATCCAGCGAGCGTGAGTCCTTCTCCCTTTCGGTCTTCTCCTTGGTTCCTAATCAAAACAAGAGTGCATGCATTTCCATTGTCTAAACAAGATGGACACGAGCTTATCAAGGAACTCACTTGATTATTAAGTTGACGAACACGAGCACGAGTAAGAGGACCAGCTATAGGTTGTGTCGGAGAGGATGTATCGCTGGTGTTGATGTCCTCATCAGCTAATCTTGATGCAAGATAGTTGCATAGTTTGAATGGAACGTACTATACGTTAAGAAATCAATTTGGACGCACCCAATGGAACTCCTAGATGACGTGTGTCACATGGAATCTCGCTTCGCTCTGTTTGGTGACAATGTTAGTTTCGATGCAGATAGGTGCATAGTTTGTGCCTAATGCACCATAGTCTAAGAAACCATTTTTGACGCACCTGTTTGTACTCCTAGATGAAGAGGCTCAAGTGGAAGCTCGGTTCGGTCTGTTTGGAGATAGTGCTAATCTTGATGCAAGATAGGTGCACAGTTTGCATGGAACATACAATATGCATGGAAATCAATGTGGATGCACCCGGTGGAACTCCTTGATGACGTGTGTCATATGGAATCTCGCTTTGGTCTGTTTAGAAACAGTGTTAGTTTCGGTGCAAGATATGTGCATGGTTTGTGCCTACTGCACCATAGTCTAAGAAACCATTTTGGAAGCACCTGTTGGTACTTCGGAGAAGAGGCTCAAGTAGAAGCTTGGTTTGATCTGTTTGGAGATAGTGCTAATCTTGATGCAAGATAGGTGCATGATTTGCAAGGAACATACCATATGCTTAAAAATCAATTTGGACGCACCCAATGGAACTCCTAGATGACGTGTGTCATATGGAATCTTGCTTTTGTCCGTTTGTAGACATTGTAAGTCTTAGTGCAAGATAATTGCACAGTTTGCGCCTAATGCACCATAGTCTAAGAAACCATTTTGGACGCACTATTTGGTACTCTTGGATGAAGAGGCCCAAGTGGAAGCTTGGTTCGGTCAGTTTGGAGATAGTGCTAATACTTATGCAAGGTTGGTACATGCTTTGCATGGAACATACCATATGCTTGGAAATCAATTTGGATGGTTGATGACGTGTGTCATATGGAATCTTGCTTCGGTCCATTTGGAGATATTGTTAGTTTTGGTGCAAGATAGGTGCACAGTTTGCACCTAATACACCATAGTCTAAGAAACCATTTTGGACGCACTTGTTGGTACTCCTAGGTGAAGGGGCTCAAGTGGATGCTCGGTTTGATCTATTTGGAGATAATGCTAATCTTGATGCAAGATAGATGCATGGTCTGCATGGAACGTACCATATGCTTAGAAATTAATTTAGACACACCCGATAGAACTCTTTGATGACGTGTGTCATATGGAATCTCGGTTTGGTGTGCTTAGAGATAGTATTAGTTTCGGTGCAAGATATGTGCACGGTTTGCGCCTAATGCACCAAAGTCTAAGAAACCATTTTGGAAGCACCTGTTGGTACTCCTAGGTGAAGAGGCTCAAGTGGAAGCTCGGTTTGATCTGTTTGGAGATAGTGCAAATCTTGATGTAAGATAGGTGCATGATTTGCAAGGAACATACCATATGCTTAAAAATCAATTTGGACGCACCCAATGGAACTCCTAGATGACGTGTGTCATATGGAATCTTGCTTTTGTCCGTTTGTAGACATTGTAAGTTTTAGTGCAAGATAATTGCACAGTTTGCGCCTAATGCACCATAGTCTAAGAAACCATTTTGGACGCACTATTTGGTACTCTTGGATGAAGAGGCCCAAGTGGAAGCTTGGTTCGGTCAGTTTGGAGATAGTGCTAATACTTATGCAAGGTAGGTGCATGTTTTGCATGGAACATACCATATGCTTGGAAATCAATTTGGATGGTTGATGACGTGTGTCATATGGATTCTTGCTTCGGTCCATTTGGAGATATTGTTAGTTTTGGTGCAAGATAGGTGCACAGTTTGCACCTAATGCACCATAGTCTATGAAACTATTTTTGACGCACTTGTTGGTACTCCTAGGTGAAGGGGCTCAAGTGGATGCTCGGATCGATCTATTTGGAGATAGTGCTAATCTTGATGCAAGATAGATGCATGGTCTGCATGGAACGTACCATATGCTTAGAAATTAATTCGGACACACCCGATAGAACTCTTTGATGACGTGTGTCATATGGAATCTCGCTTTGGTGTGCTTAGAGATAGTATTAGTTTCGGTGCAAGATATGTGCACGGTTTGGCGCCTAATGCACCAAAGTCTAAGAAACCATTTTGGAAGCACCTGTTGGTACTCCTAGGTGAAGAGGCTCAAGTGGAGGCTTGGTTTGGTCTGTTTAGAGATAGTGCTAATCTTGATGCAACATAGGTGCACGATTTGCATGGAACATACCATATGCTCAGAAATCACGGCCCGACTACAGCCCTCAAGACCGCGCCTTAGCAACCGATACACCACGTCCAACAGCCGTCACGATCTTGTGGAGCGCGACAACCAGCCCCTAGGGCTCCCGTCCTGCAAGCAATCGAAGAACTAGCAAGAACGAGGAAACAAGCACTGAATTTGCAAGATGAATTGAAGGTTTCAAACTGAATCTGAATCAACAATGGGGTTCCGAAGACAAGGAGACGGGCGACTGATCCTGCACGCGCGCCTACAAGCAAGTAGCGAAGGCTAAACTTGATCTAAACAAAACCCAACGACCATGGCGGCTCTAGAGGTATATAAGTAGATGGATTGACGACCAAAGAGGTGTTGGGGTCGTCCTCCAACCCTAGGACGCGTCCCTAATGGACCCAACTTGATACATGGGCCATCAGCCCAAAATGAGGTGACGCAGCACCCTGGACAGCAAGACCTATCGATGGTAATTGGATCATTGCCGCTGCTGCCGAACAGGTATTGACGTGGGACTTGATTCATATGAAAGTAGACTTGATTAGCTTTCCAACAAGTCCTGAAGCGCCTGAATCCGAATCCGTATGCAACCGTGGTAACGGTCACAAGTTGGCGCTTTGCTGCTGTCCGAATCCAGCGAGCGTGAGTCCTTCTCCCTTTCGGTCTTCTCCTTGGTTCCTAATCAAAACAAGAGTGCACGCGTTTCCATTGTCTAAACAAGATGGACACGAGCTTATCAAGGAACTCACTTGATTATTAAGTTGACGAACACGAGCACGAGTAAGAGGACCAGCTATAGGTTGTGTCGGAGAGGATGTATCGCTGGTGTTGATGTCCTCATCAGCTAATCTTGATGCAAGATAGTTGCATAGTTTGAATGGAACGTACTATACGTTAAGAAATCAATTTGGACGCACCCAATGGAACTCCTAGATGACGTGTGTCACATGGAATATCGCTTCGCTCTGTTTGGTGACAATGTTAGTTTCGATGCAGATAGGTGCATAGTTTGTGCCTAATGCACCATAGTCTAAGAAACCATTTTTGACGCACCTGTTTGTACTCCTAGATGAAGAGGCTCAAGTGGAAGCTCGGTTCGGTCTGTTTGGAGATAGTGCTAATCTTGATGCAAGATAGGTGAACAGTTTGCATGGAACATACAATATGCTTGGAAATCAATGTGGATGCACCCGATGGAACTCCTTGATGACGTGTGTCATATGGAATCTCGCTTTGGTCTGTTTAGAAACAGTGTTAGTTTCGGTGCAAGATATGTGCATGGTTTGTGCCTACTGCACCATAGTCTAAGAAACCATTTTGGAAGCACCTGTTGGTACTTCGGAGAAGAGGCTCAAGTGGAAGCTTGGTTTGATCTGTTTGGAGATAGTGCTAATCTTGATGCAAGATAGGTGCATGATTTGCAAGGAACATACCATATGCTTAAAAATCAATTTGGACGCACCCAATGGAACTCCTAGATGACGTGTGTCATATGGAATCTTGCTTTTGTCTGTTTGTAGACATTGTAAGTTTTAGTGCAAGATAATTGCACAGTTTGCGCCTAATGCACCATAGTCTAAGAAACCATTTTGGACGCACTATTTGGTACTCTTGGATGAAGAGGCCCAAGTGGAAGCTTGGTTCGGTCAGTTTGGAGATAGTGCTAATACTTATGCAAGGTTGGTACATGCTTTGCATGGAACATACCATATGCTTGGAAATCAATTTGGATGGTTGATGACGTGTGTCATATGGAATCTTGCTTCGGTCCATTTGGAGATATTGTTAGTTTTGGTGCAAGATAGGTGCACAGTTTGCACCTAATACACCATAGTCTAAGAAACCATTTTGGACGCACTTGTTGGTACTCCTAGGTGAAGGGGCTCAAGTGGATGCTCGGTTTGATCTATTTGGAGATAATGCTAATCTTGATGCAAGATAGATGCATGGTCTGCATGGAACGTACCATATGCTTAGAAATTAATTTAGACACACCCGATAGAACTCTTTGATGACGTGTGTCATATGGAATCTCGGTTTGGTGTGCTTAGAGATAGTATTAGTTTCGGTGCAAGATATGTGCACGGTTTGCGCCTAATGCACCAAAGTCTAAGAAACCATTTTGGAAGCACCTGTTGGTACTCCTAGGTGAAGAGGCTCAAGTGGAAGCTTGGTTTGATCTGTTTGGAGATAGTGCTAATCTTGATGCAAGATAGGTGCATGATTTGCAAGGAACATACCATATGCTTAAAAATCAATTTGGACGCACCCAATGGAACTCCTAGATGACGTGTGTCATATGGAATCTTGATTTTGTCCGTTTGTAGACATTGTAAGTTTTAGTGCAAGATAATTGCACAGTTTGCGCCTAATGCACCATAGTCTAAGAAACCATTTTGGACGCACTATTTGGTACTCTTGGATGAAGAGGCCCAAGTGGAAGCTTGGTTCGGTCAGTTTGGAGATAGTGCTAATACTTATGCAAGGTTGGTACATGCTTTGCATGGAACATACCATATGCTTGGAAATCAATTTGGATGGTTGATGACGTGTGTCATATGGAATCTTGCTTCGGTCCATTTGGAGATATTGTTAGTTTTGGTGCAAGATAGGTGCACAGTTTGCACCTAATGCACCATAGTCTAAGAAACTATTTTTGACGCACTTGTTGGTACTCCTAGGTGAAGGGGCTCAAGTGGATGCTCGGATCGATCTATTTGGAGATAGTGCTAATCTTGATGCAAGATAGATGCATGGCCTGCATGGAACGTACCATATGCTTAGAAATTAATTCGGACACACCCGATAGAACTCTTTGATGACGTGTGTCATATGGAATCTCGCTTTGGTGTGCTTAGAGATAGTATTAGTTTCGGTGCAAGATATGTGCACGGTTTGGCGCCTAATGCACCAAAGTCTAAGAAACCATTTTGGAAGCACCTGTTGGTACTCCTAGGTGAAGAGGCTCAAGTGGAGGCTTGGTTTGGTCTGTTTAGAGATAGTGCTAATCTTGATGCAACATAGGTGCACGATTTGCATGGAACATACCATATGCTCAGAAATCACGGCCCGACTACAGCCCTCAAGACCGCGCCTTAGCAACCGATACACCACGTCCAACAGCCGTCACGATCTTGTGGAGCGCGACAACCAGCCCCTAGGGCTCCCGTCCTGCAAGCAATCGAAGAACTAGCAAGAACGAGGAAACAAGCACTGAATTCTAAGAAACCATTTTGGAAGCACCTGTTGGTACTCCTAGGTGAAGAGGCTCAAGTGGAGGTTCGGTTTGGTCTGTTTAGAGATAGTGCTAATCTTGATGCAACATAGGTGCTCGATTTGCATGGAACATACCATATGCTCAGAAATCAATTTGGACGCACCAGATGGAACTCCTAGATGACGTGTGTCGTATGGAATCTCACTTCGGTCCGTTTAGAGACAGTGTTAGTTTCAGTGCAAGATAGGTGCACGGTTTGCACCTAATGCACCATAGGATAAGAAACCGTTTTGGACGCACCCGATGGTACTCCTAGGTCAAGGGGCTAAAGTGAAAGCTCGGTTTGGTCTGTTTGGAGATAGTGCTAATCTTGATGCAAGATAGATGCACAGTTTGCATGGAACATACGATCTGCTCAGAAATCAATTAGGATGGACCTGATATAACTCCTTGATGATGTGTGACATATGGAATCTTGCTTCTGTTCGTTTAGAGACTGTTAGTTTTGGTAGAAGATATGTGCATGGTTTGCGCCTAATGCACCATAAGCTCAGAAACCATTTTAGACGCACTCGATGGTACTCGTAGTTGAAGAGGCTCAAGTGGAGGCTCCATTTGGTCTGTTCGGATATAGTGCTAATCTTGATGCAAGATAGTTGCACAGTTTGAATGGAACGTACCATATGTTAAGAAATCAATTTGGACGCACCCAATAAAACTCCTAGATGACGTGTGTCACATGGAATCTCGCTTCGCTCTGTTTGGTGACAATGTTAGTTTCGATGCAGATAGGTGCATAGTTTGTGCCTAATGCACCATAGTCTAAGAAACCATTTTTGACGCACCTGTTTGTACTCCTAGATGAAGAGGCTCAAGTGGAAGCTCGGTTCGGTCTGTTTGGAGATAGTGCTAATCTTGATGCAAGATAGGTGCACAGTTTGCATGGAACATACAATATGCTTGGAAATCAATGTGGATGCACCCGATGGAACTCCTTGATGACGTGTGTCATATGGAATCTCGCTTTGGTCTGTTTAGAAACAGTGTTAGTTTCGGTGCAAGATATGTGCATGGTTTGTGCCTACTGCACCATAGTCTAAGAAACCATTTTGGAAGCACCTGTTGGTACTTCGGAGAAGAGGCTCAAGTGGAAGCTTGGGTTGATCTGTTTGGAGATAGTGCTAATCTTGATGCAAGATAGGTGCATGATTTGCAAGGAACATACCATATGCTTAAAAATCAATTTGGACGCACCAATGGAACTCCTAGATGACGTGTGTCATATGAAATCTTGCTTTTGTCCGTTTGTAGACATTGTAAGTTTTAGTGCAAGATAATTGCACAGTTTGCGCCTAATGCACCATAGTCTAAGAAACCATTTTGGACGCACTATTTGGTACTCTTGGATGAAGAGGCCCAAGTGGAAGCTTGGTTCGGTCAGTTTGGAGATAGTGCTAATACTTATGCAAGGTTGGTGCATGCTTTGCATGGAACATACCATATGCTTGGAAATCAATTTGGATGGTTGATGACGTGTGTCATATGGAATCTTGCTTCGGTCCATTTGGAGATATTGTTAGTTTTGGTGCAAGATAGGTGCACAGTTTGCACCTAATGCACCATAGTCTAAGAAACCATTTTGGACGCACTTGTTGGTACTCCTAGGTGAAGGGGCTCAAGTGGATGCTCGGTTTGATCTATTTGGAGATAATGCTAATCTTGATGCAAGATAGATGCATGGTCTGCATGGAACGTACCATATGCTTAGAAATTAATTTAGACACACCCGATAGAACTCTTTGATGACGTGTGTCATATGGAATCTCGGTTTGGTGTGCTTAGAGATAGTATTAGTTTCGGTGCAAGATATGTGCACGGTTTGCGCCTAATGCACCAAAGTCTAAGAAACCATTTTGGAAGCACATGTTGGTACTCCTAGGTGAAGAGGCTCAAGTGGAAGCTTGGTTTGATCTGTTTGGAGATAGTGCTAATCTTGATGCAAGATAGGTGCATGATTTGCAAGGAACATACCATATGCTTAAAAATCAATTTGGATGCACCCAATGGAACTCCTAGATGATGTGTGTCATATGGAATCTTGATTTTGTCCGTTTGTAGACATTGTAAGTTTTAGTGCAAGATAATTGCACAGTTTGCGCCTAATGCACCATAGTCTAAGAAACCATTTTGGACGCACTATTTGGTACTCTTGGATGAAGAGGCCCAAGTGGAAGCTTGGTTCGGTCAGTTTGGAGATAGTGCTAATACTTATGCAAGGTTGGTACATGCTTTGCATGGAACATATCATATGCTTGGAAATCAATTTGGATGGTTGATGACGTGTGTCATATGGAATCTTGCTTCGGTCCATTTGGAGATATTGTTAGTTTTGGTGCAAGATAGGTGCACAGTTTGCACCTAATGCACCATAGTCTAAGAAACTATTTTTGACGCACTTGTTGGTACTCCTAGGTGAAGGGGCTCAAGTGGATGCTCGGATCGATCTATTTGGAGATAGTGCTAATCTTGATGCAAGATAAATGCATGGTCTGCATGGAACGTACCATATGCTTAGAAATTAATTCGGACACACCCGATAGAACTCTTTGATGACGTGTGTCATATGGAATCTCGCTTTGGTGTGCTTAGAGATAGTATTAGTTTCGGTGCAAGATATGTGCACGGTTTGGCGCCTAATGCACCAAAGTCTAAGAAACCATTTTGGAAGCACCTGTTGGTACTCCTAGGTGAAGAGGCTCAAGTGGAGGCTCGGTTTGGTCTGTTTAGAGATAGTGCTAATCTTGATGCAACATAGGTGCACGATTTGCATGGAACATATCATATGCTCAGAAATCAATTTGGACGCACCAGATGGAACTCCTAGATGACGTGTGTCGTATGGAATCTCACTTCGGTCCGTTTAGAGACAGTGTTAGTTTCAGTGCAAGATAGGTGCACGGTTTGCACCTAATGCACCATAGGATAAGAAACCGTTTTGGACGCACCCGATGGTACTCCTAGGTCAAGGGGCTAAAGTGAAAGCTCGGTTTGGTCTGTTTGGAGATAGTGCTAATCTTGATGCAAGATAGATGCACAGTTTGCATGGAACATACGATCTGCTCAGAAATCAATTAGGATGGACCTGATATAACTCCTTGATGATGTGTGTCATATGGAATCTTGCTTCGGTTCGTTTAGAGACTGTTAGTTTTGGTAGAAGATATGTGCATAGTTTACGCCTAATGCACCATAAGCTAAGAAACCATTTTAGACGCACTCGATGGTACTCGTAGTTGAAGAGGCTCAAGTGGAGGCTCCATTTGGTCTGTTCGGATATAGTGCTAATCTTGATGCAAGATAGTTGCACAGTTTGAATGGAACGTACCATATGTTAAGAAATCAATTTGGACGCACCCAATGGAACTCCTAGATGACGTGTGTCACATGGAATCTCGCTTCGCTCTGTTTGGAGACAATGTTAGTTTCGATGCAGATAGGTGCATGGTTTGTGCCTAATGCACCATAGTCTAAGAAACCATTTTTGACGCACCTGTTTGTACTCCTAGATGAAGAGGCCCAAGTGGAAGCTCGGTTCGGTCTGTTTGGAGATAGTGCTAATCTTGATGCAAGATAGGTGCACGGTTTGCATGGAACATACAATATGCTTGGAAATCAATGTGGATGCACCCGATGGAACTCCTTGATGACGTGTGTCATATGGAATCTCACTTTGGTCTGCTTAGAAACAGTGTTAGTTTCGGTGCAAGATATGTGCATGGTTTGTGCCTACTGCACCATAGTCTAAGAAACCATTTTGGAAGCACCTGTTGGTACTTCGGTGAAGAGGCTCAAGTGGAAGCTCGGTTTGATCTGTTTGGAGATAGTGCTAATCTTGATGCAAGATAGGTGCATGATTTGCAAGGAACATACCATATGCTTAAAAATCAATTTGGACATGGAACTCCTAGATGAAGTGTGTCATATGGAATCTTGTTCTTGTCCGTTTGTAGACATTGTAAGTTTTAGTGCAAGATAATTGCACAGTTTGCGCCTAATGCACCATAGTCTAAGAAACCATTTTGGACGCACTATTTGGTACTCTTGGATGAAGAGGCCCAAGTGGAAGCTTGGTTCGGTCAGTTTGGAGATAGTGCTAATACTTATGCAAGGTTGGTGCATGCTTTGCATGGAACATACCATATGCTTGGAAATCAATTTGGATGGTTGATGACGTGTGTCATATGGAATCTTGCTTCGGTCCATTTGGAGATATTGTTAGTTTTGGTGCAAGATAGGTGCACAGTTTGCACCTAATGCACCATAGTCTAAGAAACCATTTTGGACGCACTTGTTGGTACTCCTAGGTGAAGGGGCTCAAGTGGATGCTCGGTTCGATCTATTTGGAGATAGTGCTAATCTTGATGCAAGATAGATGCATGGTCTGCATGGAACGTACCATATGCTTAGAAATTAATTCGGACACACCCGATAGAACTCTTTGATGACGTGTGTCATATGGAATCTCGCTTTGGTGTGCTTAGAGATAGTATTAGTTTCGGTGCAAGATATGTGCACGGTTTGCGTCTAATGCACCAAAGTCTAAGAATCCATTTTGGAAGCACCTGTTGGTACTCCTAGGTGAAGAGGCTCAAGTGGAGGCTCGGTTTGGTCTGTTTAGAGATAGTGCTAATCTTGATGCAACATAGGTGCACGATTTGCATGGAACATACCATATGCTCATAAATCAATTTGGACGCACCAGATGGAACTCCTAGATGACATGTGTCATATGGAATCTCACTTCGGTCCGTTTAGAGACAGTGTTAGTTTCAGTGCAAGATAGGTGCACGGTTTGCACCTGATGCACCATAGGATAAGAAACCGTTTTGGACGCACCCGATGGTACTCCTAGGTCAAGGGGCTAAAGTGAAAGCTCGGTTTGGTCTGTTTGAAGATAGTGCTAATCTTAATTGAAGATAGATGCACGGTTTGCATGGAACATACAATATGCTCAGAAATCAATTAGGACGCACCTGATATAACTCCTTGATTAGGTGCACGGTTTGCACCTAATGCACCATAGGATAAGAAACCATTTTGGACGCACCCGATGGTACTACTAAGTAAACGGGCTCAAGTGGATGCTCCGTTTGGTCTGTTTGGTGATAGTGCTAATCTTGATGCAAGATAGGTGCACGGTTTGCATGGAATATACCATATGCTTAGAAACCAATTTGGATGCACCCGATAGAGCTCCTATATGACGTGTGTCATATGGAATCTCACTTCAGTGCATTTTGAGATAGTGTTAGTTTCGGTACAAGATAGGTGCATGGTGCGCGCCTAATGCACATAGGCTTAGAAACCATTGTGGAAGCACCCGATGGTACTCCTAGGTGAAGAGGCTCAAGTGAAACCTCAGTACGATATATTTGGAGATAGTGCTAATCTTCATGTAAGATAGGTGCACGGTTCGCATGGAACATACCATATGCTTGAAAATCAATTTAGAAACACCTGATAGAACTCCTAGATGATGTGTGTCATCTGATATCTCGCTTTGGTCTATTTGGAGAAAGTGTTAGTTTCAGTGCAAGATTGGTGCATGGTTTGTGCCTAATGCACCATACTCTAAGAAACCATTTTGGACGCACCCAATGGTACTCCTCGCTGAAGAGGCTCAAGTGGAAGCTTGGTTCGGTCCATTTGGAGATAGTGCTAATCTTGATGCAAGATAGTTGCATTGTTTGCATGGAATGTACCATATGCTCAGAAATCAATTTGGACACATTCGATGGAACTCCTAGATGGGTGTGTCATATGTAATCATGCTTTGGTCCATTTGGAGAAATTGTTAGTCTCGGTGCAAGATAGGGGCAAGGATTGCGCCTAATGCACCGTAGGCTAAGAAACCATTTTGGACGCACCCGATGGTACTCCTAGGTGAAGAGGCTAAAGTGGATGCTTGGTTCGGTCTATTTGGAGATGGTGCTAATATTGATGCAAGATAGGTGCATAATTTGCATGGGACATACCATATGCTTGGAAATCAATTTGGACGCACCCGATGGAACTCCTAGCTGACGTGTGTCATATGGAATCTTGCTTCGGCCTGTTTGGAGACAGTGTTAGTTTCAGTGCAATATAGATGCACGGTTTGTGCCTAATGCACCATAGGCTAAGAAATCATTTTGGATGCACCTATTGGTACTCCTAGGTGAAGAGGCTCAAGTGGAAGCTCGGTTCGGTCTGTTTGGTGATAGTGCTAAACTTGATGCAAGATAGGTGCATGAGTTGCATGGAATGTCCCATATGCTCGGAAATAAATTTGGATGCACCCGATGGAACTCCTAGATGATGTGTGTCATATAGAATCTCCCTTCAGTCTGTTTGGAGACAATATTATTTTCAATGCAATATAGGTGCACTCCCTTCAGTCTGTTTGGAGACAATATTATTTTCAGTGCAATATAGGTGCACAGTTTGCACCTAATGCACCATAGTCTAAGAAACCATTTTGAACGCACCTGTTCATACTCCTAGGTGAAGAGGTTCAAGTGGAAGCTCGGTTTGGTCTGTTTCGAGATAGTGCTAATCTTAATGCAAGATAGGTGCTCAGTTTGCATGAAATGTACCATATGCTCAGAAATCAATTTGGATGCACCCGTTGGAACTCGTTCGGTCTGTTTGGAGAGTGTTAGGTTTAGTGCAAGATAGGTGCACGGTTTGCACCAAATGCACCATAGGCTAAAAAACCATTTTGGACACACCCGATGGTACTCCTAGGAGAAGAGACTCAAGTGAAAGCTTGGCTCAGTCTATTTGGAGATAGTGCTAATCTTGATGCAAGATAGGTGTACAGTTTGCATGGAAAGTACCATATGCTCAGAAATCAATTTGGACGCACCTGATGGAACTCGTAGATGACGTGTGTCATATGGAATTTCGCTTTGGTCCGTTTTAAGACAATGTTAGTTTTGGGGCAAGATAGGTGAACAGTTTGTGCCTAATGGACCATAGTCTAAGAAACCATTTTGGAAAATCTGTTGGTACTCAAAGGTGAAGAGGCTCAAGTGGAAGCTTAGTCCGGTCTGTTTGGAGATAGTGCTAATCTTGATGCAAGATAGGTGCATGGTTTGCATGGAACATACCATATGCTCGGAAATCAATTTAGACGCTCCCGATGGAACTCCTAGATGATGTGTGTCATACGGTATCTCACTTCGGTTCGTTTGGAGATAGTGTTAGTTTCGCTGCAAGATACGTTCACAGTTTGCGCTTAATGCTCCAAAGTCTAAGAAACCATTATGGACGCACCTATTGGTACTTCTAGGTGAAGAGGCTAAAGTGGAAGCTCGATTCAGTCTATTTGGAGATTGTGCTGATCTTGATGCAAGATAGGTGCACAGTTTGCACAGGACATACCATATGCTTGGAAATCAATTTGGACACACCCGATGGAACTCCTAGATGACGTGTGTCATATGGAGTCTCGCTTCGGTCTGTTTGAAGACAGTGTTAGTTTCGGTGCAAGTTAGGTGCACGGTTTGTGCCTAATGCACCATAGGCTAAAAATGATTTTCGACGCATTCGATGGTACTCCTAGGTAAAGGGGCTTAAGTGAATGCTCAGTTTGGTCTGTTTGGAGATAGTGCTAATTTTGATGTAAGATAGGTGCACGGTTTGCATGGAATGTACCATATGCTCAGAAATTAGTTTGGATGCACCCGAAAGAACTCTTAGATGACGTGTGTCATATGGAATCTAACCTCGATCCACTTGGAGATAGTGTTAGTTTCAGTGCAAGATAGGTGCACGGTTTGCATGAAACGTACCATACGCTTGAAAATCAATTTGGACACACCCGATAGAACTCCTAGATGATGTGTGTTATCTTATATCTCACTTTGTTCTATTAGGAGAAAGTGTTAGTTTTGGTGCAAGATTGGTGCACAGTTTGTGCCTAATACACCATACTCTAAGAAACCATTTTGGAGGCAACCGATGGCTCGCTGAAGAGGCTCAAGTGGAAGCTTGGTTCGGTCTATTTGGAGATAGTGCTAATCTTGATGCAAGATAGTTGCATAGTTTGCATGGAACGTACCTTATGCTCAGAAATCAATTTGGACGTGTTAATCTGATAGAACTTCTAGATGACGTGTGTCATATGTAATCTTGCTATGGTTCCATTTGGAGAAAGTGTTAGTTTCGGTGCAAGATAGGTGCACCATTTTGGGCGCACCTGTTGGTACTCCTAGGTGAAGAAGCTCAAGTGAAAGCTCGGTTCAGTCTATTTGGAGATAGTGCTACTCTTGATGCAAAATAGGTGCACAGTTTGCATGGAACGTACCATATGCTCAGAAATCAACTTGGACGCACCCGATGGAACTTTTAGATGGACTTGTGTCATATGGAATCTCGCTTTGGTCCATTTGAAGACATTGTTACTTTCAGTGCAAGATAGGTACATAGTTTGCGTCTAATGCACCATAGTCTAAGAAACCATTTTGGATGCACCTGTTGGTACTCCTAGGTGAAGAGGCTCAAGTGCAAGCTCAATTTAGTTTGTTGGGTGATAGTGCTAATCTTGATGCAAGATAGGGGCACAGTATGCATGGAACGTACCATATGCTCAAAAATCAATTTAGACGCACCCAATGGAACTCCTAGATGATGTATGTTATATGGAATCTCACTTCGGTCCATTTGGAGATAGTGTTAGTTTCGATGCAAGATAGGTGCATGGTTTGCGCCTAATGCACTATAGGCTCAGAAACCATTGTGCAAGCACCCGATGAAGCGGCTCAAGTGAAAGCTCAGTATGATCTATTTGGAGATAGTGCTAATCTTCATGTAAGATAGGTGCACAGTTTGCATGGAACATACCATGTGCTTAAAAATCAATTTGGACACACCTGATAGAACTCCTAGATGATGTGTATCATCTGATATCTTGCTTTGGTCTATTTGGAGATAGTGTTAGTTTCAATTAAAGATAGGTGCATGGTTTGTGCCTTATGCACCATACTCTAACAAACCATTTTGGACGCACCCGATGGTACTCCTAGCTGAAGAGGCTCAAGTGGAAGCTCGGTTCGGTCTATTTGGAGATAGTGCTAATCTTGATGCAAGATAGGTGCATAGTTTGCATGAAACATACCATATGCTCGGAAATCAATTTGAACGCACCCGATGGAACTCCTAGATGACGTGTGTCATATGTAATCTCGCTTTGGTCCGTTTGGAGACAGTGTTAGTTTCGGTACAAGATAGGTGCACGGTTTGCGCCTATTGCACCATAGGCTAAGAAACCATTTTGGATGCACCTGTTGGTACTCCTAGGTCAAGAGGCTCAAGTGGAAGCATGGTTTGGTCTGTTTGGAGATACTGCTAATCTTGATGCAAGATAGGTGCACAGTTTGCGTGGAACATACCATATACTTGAAAATCAATTTGGACGCACCTGATGGAACTCCTAGATGACGTGTTTCATATAGAATCTCGCTTCGGTCCGTTTGGAGACAGTGTTAGTTTCGGTGCAAGATAGGTGCACAGTTTGTGCCTAATGCACCATAGCCTAAGAAACCATTTTGGGCGCACCTGTAGGTACTCCTAGATGAAGAGGCTCAAGTGAAAGCTTGGTTTGGTCTGTTTGGAGATCGTGCTAATCTTGATGCAAGAGAGGTGCACGGTTTGCATGGAACATACCATATGCTTAGAAGTCAATTTGGATACACCCGATAGAACTCCTAGATGACGTGTGTCAGATGGAATCTCACTTCGGTCCATTTGGAGATAGTGTTAGTTTCGATGCAAGATAGATGAAGAGGCTCAAGTGCAAGGTTGGTTCGGTCGGCTTGGAGATAGTGCTAATCTTGATGCAAGATAGGTGCACAGTTTGCGTAGAACGTACCATATGTGACAAAGAATTGTATGCTTTGGTGTGTGTGCTTGAAACATGGCAGCAATAATTATGGCCAAAAGAATTTGTTATTCACTCTGACTATGAAGCTTTGAAGTACTTGAAAGGACAAGCAAAACTAAACTGTCGTCATGTCAAATGGGTTGAGTTCATCGAAACATTTCTATACATTGTGAAATATAAGAAAGTGGTGAATTGCACATTGTCAATGTTGCTGCGAACAATGGTGAAAAAGAACCTGAAGGTTTGGGAGGAATACTTGCCACATGTGGAGTTTGCATATAACAGGGCAGTACACTCTACCACTAATACATGTCCTTTTGAAATTGTATATGGGTTCAAACCTATTGCTCCGATAGATTTGTTGCCCCTTCCATTGCAGGAACGAACCAATATGGAAGCCTCCAAGCGTGCTGCATACATCAAAAAGGTACACGAGAAGACCAAGGAAGCAATTGAACTCAAGGCAGGACGCAAGGCTGCAAGTATGAACAAACATAGGAAGAAGGTGTTATTTGAATCCGGGGACTTGGTGTGGATACACTTGCGCAAGGATCGTTTTCCTCAGCAGCGCAAATCAAAATTGCTACCATGAGGAGATGGTCCATTTCGTGTTCTTGAGAAGATCAATGACAATGCATACAAGATTGATCTTCCTGCAAGTTATGGTGTGAGCAACTCCTTCAATGTTGCTGATCTCTCACCATTCACAAGTGAAGACACTTTAGAGTCGAGGACGACTCCTTTTCAAGGGGGGGGAGGATGATATGACCACGCCACCAAGCAAGATGTCACAAGCTCCAAGTCAAGCTACACCCACTCAAGTTTCACCTACACCGACACCAGCCCAAGTCATCGATGGACCGATTACACGTAGTCGTGCAAAGAAGCTACAACAAGAGGTCCACACGCTACTTTGTGAGATTTATTTTAACATTAATGAGAATTATATACTACCTAAGTGTTGTACCTTGATTCTACTCAGGTATATAAAAGAAGAGAAGGATGAATCAGACTTGAAGAACGGACCAGTGCAAGTTCCAGAAGAAGTCAAAAACGGACCAGTGAAAGTAAAAAACAGACCAGTGCAAAGAAATCTTCATAACTTTTTATTCACAAAAGCTATGAAGGTCCATGAGCACTTATTGGAAAGCTTGACGAGTCTACTTTCCAATGTATCTAGTGGCGACCAGTTTGGATACTCTATATTGCCTGCAGACCAGAATTAGTACAGACTGCTCAGAAGGTCAACAATCTGTCGTGACAGAATGTTGGTACAAATTGCCAAGTAAAACTGTACCAATCTACGATGTTTCGTGCTGGTTGGCATACATTTCTGGAAAGCACTTTGAGTCTAGATTCATACCGAAGAAACGGTTCATCATTTGGACTTCCCAATAAAAAGTTATGGTCAGTTTATTGGAAACTGCTCTGGAGGCCAACAGTCACGCGAAGCCACTTCGGGAATCCATTTCGAGGGGACCTTTCACATTGCCTTCCCTCAAAAACTCTATTTCGTTTTCATACCTATCTAGCAGGGCTGTTGCTAGTATAAATACCCTCTAAGACTCATTGTAATCTAAGACTTTGATAATTGAAATACAGAAGCCCTTTGTTCAGCTGCGTGCTAACAAATTCAGAGAGAGATCTCTACCCCTTTGCTCTTGTGATTTCCTCGCGGGATTACATAGGTGGCGGCTTCATCCGCTCCCAATTGGTGCTCCTACTCCCTTCAAGGTATTCCTTGATTGATTGTAGGCTGTGTTGGTTGGTTCTTTGAGAGTGTGGTTGGGCGAATCCTCGATTCAGGTTGTCGGTTAAAGACGGTGGTTGGCTTTGAGTTTTATTTGCCAGGTTGCACTAGTTATCGCTGCTCGCAGCATGTTATCCGGCTGTTCTTCAGCTAGTTATCGGTGTTCATCCTACGTCGTGAAGATCGGGACAACGTGTCGCATCAGTCTGTTTGGAGCCAATGTTAGCTTCGGAGCAAGATAGGTGCATAGTTTGTGCCTAATGCACCATAGTCTAAGAAACCATTTTTGACGCACTTGTTTGTACTCCTAGATGAAGAGGCTCAAGTGGAAGCTTGGTTCGGTCTGTTTAGAGATAGTGCTAATCTTGATGCAAGATAGGTGCACAGTTTGCACGGAACATACCATATGCTTAGAAATCAATTTGGATGCACCCGATGGAACTCCTTGATGATGTGTGTCATATGGAATCTCACTTTCGTCTGTTTAGAAACAATGTTAGTTTCGGTGCAAGATATGTGCATGGTTTGCGCCTAATGCACCATAGTCTAAGAAACTATTTTGGAAGCACCTGTTGGTACTTCGGTGAAGAGGCACAAGTGGAAGCTCAATTTTATCTGTTTGGAGATCATGCTAATCTTGATGCAAGATAGGTGCATGATTTGCAAGGAACATACCATATGCTTAGAAATCAATTTGGACGCACCAGATGGAACTCCTAGATGACATGTGTCATATGGAATCTCACTTCGGTCCGTTTAGAGACAGTGTTAGTTTTGGTGCAAGATAGGTGCACGGCTTGCACCTAATGCACCATAGGATAAGAAACTATTTTGGAAGCACCCGATGGTACTCCTAGGTCAAGGGGCTCAAGTGAAAGCTCGGTTTGGTCTGTTTGGAGATAGTGCTAATCTTGTTGCAAGATAGATGCACGGTTTGCATGGATCATACGATATGCTCAGAAATCAATTAGGACGCACCTGATATAACCCCTTGATGATGTGTGTCATATGGAATCTTGCTTCGGTTCGTTTAGAGACAGTGTTAGTTTTGGTAGAAAATATGTGCACGATTTACGCCTAATGCACCATAGGCTAAGAAACCATTTTAGACACACCCGATGGTACTCGTAATTGAAGAGGCTTAGGTGGAAGCTCGGTTCGGTCTGTTTGGAGATAGTGCTAATCTTGATGCAAGATAGGTGCACGGTTTGCATGGAACATACCATATGCTTGGAAATCAATTTGGATGCACCCGATGGAACTCCTTGATGACCTGTGTCATATGGAATCTCACTTTGGTCTGTTTAGAAACAGTGTTAGTTTCGGTGCAAGTTATGTGCATGGTTTGCGCCTAATGCACCATAGTCTAAGAAACCATTTTGGAAGCACCTGTTGGTACTTCGGTGAAGAGGCTCAAGTGGAAGCTCGGTTTGATCTGTTTGGAGATAATACTAATCTTGATGTAAGATAGGTGCATGATTTGCATGGAACATACCATATGCTTAGAAATCAATTTGGACGCACCCAATAGAACTCCTAGATGACGTGTCATATGGAATCTTGCTTCGGTCCGTTTGTAGACATTGTAAGTTTTGGTGCAAGATAGGTGCACAGTTTGCGCCTAATGCACCATAGTTTAAGAACCCATTTTGGACGCACTATTTGGTACACCTGGGTGAAGGGCTCAAGTGGAAGCTTGGTTCGGTCAGTTTGGAGATAGTGCTAATCCTTATGCAAGGTAGGTGCAAGGTTTGCATGGAAAATACCATATGCTTAGAAATCAATTTGGATGCACCAGATGGAACTCCTAGATGACATATGTCATATGGAATCTCACTTCGGTCCGTTTAGAGACAGTGTTAGTTTCGGTGCAAGATAGGTGCATGGATTGCACCTAATGCACCAAAGTCTAAGAAACCATTTTGGAAGCACCTGTTGGTACTTCGATGAAGAGGCTCAAGTGGAAGCTTGGTTTGATCTATTTTGGAGATAGTGCTAATCTTGATGCAAGATAGGTGCATGATTTGCAAGGAACATACCATATGCTTAGAAATCAAATTGGACGTACCAAATGGGACTCCTAGATGACGTGTGTCATATAGAATCTTGCTTCGGTCCGTTTGTAGACATTGTAAGTTTTAGTGCAAGATAGGTGAACAGTTTGCGCCTAATGCACCATAGTCTAAGAAACCATTTTGGACGCACTACTTGGAACTCCTAGGTGAAGAGGCTCAAGGGGAAGCTTGGTTCGGTCAGTTTGGAGATAGTGCTAATCCTTATGCAAGGTAGGTGCATAGTTTGCATGGAACATACCATATGCTTGGAAATCAATTTGGATGCAACCGATGGAACTCCTTGATGACGTGTGTCGTATGGAATCTTGCTTCGGTCCGTTTGTAGACATTATAAGTTTTAGTGCAAGATAGGTGCACAGTTTGGGCCTAATGCACCATAGTCTAAGAAACCATTTTGGATGCACTATTTGGAACTCCTGGGTGAAGAGGCTCCAGTGGAAGCTTGGTTTGGTTAGTTTGGAGATAGTGCTAATCCTTATGCAAGGTAGGTGCATAGTTTGCATGGAACATACCATATGCTTGGAAATCAATTTGGATGCACCTGATGGAACTCCTTGATGACGTGTGTCATATGGAATCTCGCTTCGATCCATTTGGAGACATTGTTAGTTTCGGCACAAGATAGGTGCACGGTTTGCATGGAACGTACCAAATGCTTGGAAATCAATCTGGACGCACATGATGGAACTCCTAGATGATGTGTGTCAAACAAAATCTTGCTTCGATCCGTTTGGAGACAGTGTTAGTTTCGGTGCAAGATAGGTGCAAGGTATGCACATAATGCAGCAAAGGCTAAGAAACCATTTTGGACGCACAATAATGGTACTCCTAGGTAAAAGGCTCAAGTGAAAGCTCGTGTTTGGTCTATGTGGAGATAGTGCTAATCTTGATGCAAGATAGATGCACGGTCTGCATGGAACGTACCATATGCTTAGAAATTAATTTGGACACACCTGATAAAACTCCTTGATGACGTGTGTCATATGGAATCTTGCTTTGGTGTGCTTAGAGACAGTATTAGTTTCGATGCAAGATATGTGCATGGTTTGAGCCTAATGCACCAAAGTCTAAGAAACCATTTTGACGTACCTGTTTGTACTCCTAGATAAAGAGGCTCAGGTGGAAGCTCTGTTCGGTCTGTTTGGAGATAGTGCTAATCTTGATGCAAGATAGGTGCACGGTTTGCATGGAACATACCATATGCATGGAAATCAATTTGGATGCACCCGATGGAACTCCTTGACGAAGTGTGTCATATGGAATCTCGCTTTGGTCTGTTTAGAAATAGTGTTAGTTTCGGTGCAAGTTATGTGCATGGTTTGCGCCAAATGCACCATAGTCTAAGAAACCATTTTGGAAGCACCTGTTGGTACTTCGGTGAAGAGGCTCAACTGGAAGCTCAGTTTGATCTGTTTGGAGATAGTGCTAATCTTCATGCAAGATAGGTGCATGATTTGCAAGGAACATACCATATGCTTAGAAATCAATTTGGACGCACCCAATGGAACTCCTAGATGACGTGTGTCATATGGAATCTTGCTTCGGTCCGTTTGTAGACATTGTAAGTTTTAGTGCAAGATAGGTGCACAGTTTGCGCCTAATGCACCATACTCTAAGAAACCATTTTGCACGAACTGTTTGGTAATCCTAGGTGTAGAGGCTCAAGTGGAAGCTTGGTTCGGTCAGTTTGGAGATAGTGCTAATCCTTATGCAAGGTAGGTGCATGGTTTGCATGGAACATACCATATGCTTGGAAATCAATTTGCATGCACCCGATGGAACTCCTTGATGACGTGTGTCATATGGAATCTCGCTTTGGTCCATTTGGAGACATTGTTAGTTTCAGGGCAAGATAGGTGCACAGTTTGCACCTAATGGAACATAGTCTAAGAAACCTTTTTGGGGCACTTGTTGGTACTCCTAGGTGAAGGGGCTCAAACTGGATGCTCGGTTCGGCCTGTTTGGAGATAGTGCTAATCTTGATGCAAGATAGGTGCACGGTTTGCATGGAACATACCAAATTGCTTGGAAATCAATCTGGATGCACCCGTCCTTGATGATGTGTGTCATATGGAATCTTGCTTTAGTTAGTTTAGAAACAGTGTTAGTTTCGGTGCAAGATATGTGCATGGTTTGCGCCTAATGCACCATAGTCTAAGAAACCATTTTGGAAGCACCTGTTGGTACTTCGGTGAAGAGGCTCAAGTGGAAGCTCGGTTTGATCTGTTTGGAGATAGCGCTACTTTTGATGCAAGATAGATGCATGGTCTGCATGGAACGTACCATATGCTTAGAAATTAATTTGGACACACCCGATAGAACTCCTTGATGACATGTGTCATATGGAATCTCGCTTTGGTGTGCTTAGAGACAGTATTAGTTTCGGTGCAAGATATGTGCACGGTTTGCGCCTAATGCACCAAAGTTTAAGAAACCATTTTGGAAGCACCTGTTCGTACTCCTAGGTGAAGAGGCTCAAGTGGAGGCTCGGTTCGGTCTGTTTAGAGATTGTGCTAATCTTGATGCAAGATAGGTGCACGATTTGCATCGAACATACCATATGCTCAGAAATCAATTTGGATGCACTAGATGGAACTCCTAGATGGCATGTGTCATATGGAATCTCACTTTGGTCCGTTTAGAGACAGTGTTAGTTTCGGTGCAAGATAGGTGCACGGTTTGCACCTAATGCACCATAGGATATGAAACCATTTTGGTCGCACCCGATGGTACTCCTAGGTCAAGGGGCTCAAGTGAAAGCTCAGTTTGGTCCATTTGGAGATAGTGCTAATCTTTATGCAAGATAGATGCACGGTTTGCATGGAACATACGATATGATCAAAAATTAATTAGGACGCACCTGATATAACTCCTTGATGATGTGTGTCATATGGAATCTTGCTTCGGTTCGTTTAGAGACAGTGTTAGTTTTGGTAGAAGATATGTGCACGGTTTACGCCTAATGCACCATAGGCTAAGAAACCATTTTAGACGCATCTGATGGTACTCGTAGTTGAAGAGGCTGGAGGCTTAGTTGAAGAGGCTGGAGGCTCAATTTGGTCTGTTCAGATATAGTGCTAATCTTGATGCAAGATAGTTGCACAGTTTGCATGGATCGTACCATATGTTTAGAAATCAATTTGGACGCACCCAATGGAACTCGTAGATGACGTGTGACACATGGAATCTTGATTCGGTCTGTTTGGAGACAATGTTAGTTTTGGTGCAAGATAGGTGCATAGTTTGCGCCTAATGCACTATAGTCTAAGAAACCATTTTTGACGCACCTGTTTGTACTCCTAGATGAAGAGGCTCAAGTGGAAGCTCGGTTCGGTCTGTTTGGAGATAGTGCTAATCTTGATGCAAGGTAGGTGCATGGTTTGCATGGAACATACCATATGCATGGAAATCAATTTGGAAGCACCCGATGGAACTCCTTGATGACGTGTGTCATATGGAACCTTGCTTTGGTGTGCTTAGAGACAGTATTAGTTTTGGTGCAAGATATGTGCATGGTTTGAGCCTAATGCACCAAAGTCTAAGAAACCATTTTTGACGCACCTGTTTGTACTCCTCGATAAAGAGGCTCAGGTGGAAGCTCGGTTCGGTCTGTTTAGAGATAGTGCTAATCTTGATGCAAGATAGGTGCACGGTTTGCATGGAACATACCATATGCATGGAAATCAATTTGGATGCACTCGATGGAACTCCTTGATGAAGTGTGTCATATGGAATCTCGCTTTGGTCTGTTTAGAAACAGTGCTAGTTTCGGTGCAAGTTATGTGCATGGTTTACGCCTAATGCACCATAGTCTAAGAAACTATTTTGGAAGCACCTGTTGGTACTTAGGTGAAGAGGCTCAAGTGGAAGCTCGGTTTGATCTGTTTGGAGATAGTGCTAATCTTCATGCAAGATAGTGCATGATTTGCAAGAACATACCATATGCTTAGAAATCAATTTGGACGCTCCCAATGGAACTCCTAGATGACGTGTGTCATATGAAATCTTGCTTCGGTCCGTTTGTAGACATTGTAAGTTTTAGTGCAAGGTAGGTGCACAGTTTGCGCCTAATGCACCATACTCTAAGAAACCATTTTGCAAGAACTGTTTGGTAATCCTAGGTGTAGAGGCTCAAGTGGAAGCTTGGTTCGGTCAGTTTGGAGATAGTGCTAATCCTTATGCAAGGTAGGTGCATGGAACATACCATATGCTTGGAAATCAATTTGCATGCACCCGATGGAACTCCTTGATGACGTGTGTCATATGGAATCTTGCTTTGGTCCATTTGGAGACATTGTTAGTTTCAGGGCAAGATAGGTGCACAGTTTGCACCTAATGGAACATAGTCTAAGAAACCTTTTTGGGGGCACTTGTTGGTACTCCTAGGTGAAGGGGCTCAACTGGATGCTCGGTTCGGCCTGTTTGGAGATAGTGCTAATCTTGATGCAAGATAGGTGCACGGTTTGCATGGAACATACCAAATTGCTTGGAAATCAATCTGGATGCACCCGTCCTTGATGATGTGTGTCATATGGAATCTTGCTTTGGTTAGTTTAGAAACAGTGTTAGTTTCGGTGCAAGATATGTGCATGGTTTGCGCCTAATGCACCATAGTCTAAGAAACCATTTTGGAAGCACCTGTTGGTACTTCGGTGAAGAGGCTCAAGTGGAAGCTCGGTTTGATCTGTTTGGAGATAGTGCTAATCTTCATGCAAGATAGGTGCATGATTTGCAAGGAACATACCATATGCTTAGAAATCAATTTGGACGCACCCAATGGAACTCCTAGATGACGTGTGTCATATGGAATCTTGCTTCGGTCAGTTTGGAGATAGTGCTAAGTCTTAGTGCAAGATATGGTGCATGGTTTGCATGGAACATACCATATGCTTGGAAATCAATTTGCATGCACCCGATGGAACTCCTTGATGACGTGTGTCATATGGAATCTCGCTTTGGTCCATTTGGAGACATTGTTAGTTTCAAGGCAAGATAGGTGCACAGTTTGCACCTAATGGAACATAGTCTAAGAAACCTTTTTGGGGGCACTTGTTGGTACTCCTTGGTGAAGGGGCTCAACTGGATGCTCGGTTCGGCCTGTTTGGAGATAGTGCTAATCTTGATGCAAGATAGGTGCACGGTTTGCATGGAACATACCAAATTGCTTGGAAATCAATCTGGATGCACCCGTCCTTGATGATGTGTGTCATATGGAATCTTGCTTTGGTTAGTTTAGAAACAGTGTTAGTTTCGGTGCAAGATATGTGCATGGTTTGCGCCTAATGCACCATAGTCTAAGAAACCATTTTGGAAGCACCTGTTGGTACTTCGGTGAAGAGGCTCAAGTGGAAGCTCGGTTTGATCTGTTTGGAGATAGTGCTAATCTTCATGCAAGATAGGTGCATGATTTGCAAGGAACATACCATATGCTTAGAAATCAATTTGGACGCACCCAATGGAACTCCTAGATGACGTGTGTCATATGGAATCTTGCTTCGGTCCGTTTGTAGACATTGTAAGTTTTAGTGCAAGATAGGTGCACAGTTTGCGCCTAATGCACCATAGTCTAAGAAACTATTTTGGATGAACTGTTTGGTAATCCTGGGTGTAGAGGCTCAAGTGGAAGCTTGGTTCGGTCAGTTTGGAGATAGTGCTAATCCTTATGCAAGGTAGGTGCATGGTTTGCATGGAACATACCATATGCTTGGAAATCAATTTGCATGCACCCGATGGAACTCCTTGATGACGTGTGTCATATGGAATCTCGCTTTGGTCCATTTGGAGACATTGTTAGTTTCAGGGCAAGATAGGTGCACAGTTTGCACCTAATGGAACATAGTCTAAGAAACCTTTTTGGGGGCACTTGTTGGTACTCCTTGGTGAAGGGGCTCAACTGGATGCTCGGTTCGGGCTGTTTGGAGATAGTGCTAATCTTGATGCAAGATAGGTGCACGGTTTGCATGGAACATACCAAATTGCTTGGAAATCAATCTGGATGCACCCGTCCTTGATGATGTGTGTCACATGGAATCTTGCTCTGGAGAGTTTAGAAACAGTGTTAGTTTCGGTGCAAGATATGTGCATGGTTTGCGCCTAATGCACCATAGTCTAAGAAACCATTTTGGAAGCACCTGTTGGTACTTCGGTGAAGAGGCTCAAGTGGAAGCTCGGTTTGTTCTGTTTGGAGATAGCGCTACTTTTGATGCAAGATAGATGCATGGTCTGCATGGAACGTACCATATGCTTAGAAATTAATTTGGACACACCCGATAGAACTCCTTGATGACATGTGTCATATGGAATCTCGCTTTGGTGTGCTTAGAGACAGTATTAGTTTCGGTGCAAGATATGTGCACGGTTTGCGCCTAATGCACCAAAGTTTAAGAAACCATTTTGGAAGCACCTGTTCGTACTCCTAGGTGAAGAGGCTCAAGTGGAGGCTCGGTTCGGTCTGTTTAGAGATTGTGCTAATCTTGATGCAAGATAGGTGCACGATTTGCATCGAACATACCATATGCTCAGAAATCAATTTGGATGCACTAGATGGAACTCCTAGATGACATGTGTCATATGGAATCTCACTTTGGTCCGTTTAGAGACAGTGTTAGTTTCGGTGCAAGATAGGTGCACGGTTTGCACCTAATGCACCATAGGATATGAAACCATTTTGGTCGCACCCGATGGTACTCCTAGGTCAAGGGGCTCAAGTGAAAGCTCAGTTTGGTCCATTTGGAGATAGTGCTAATCTTTATGCAAGATAGATGCACGGTTTGCATGGAACATACGATATGATCAAAAATTAATTAGGACACACCTGATATAACTCCTTGATGATGTGTGTCATATGGAATCTTGCTTCGGTTCGTTTAGAGAGAGTGTTAGTTTTGGTAGAAGATATGTGCACGGTTTACGCCTAATGCACCATAGGCTAAGAAACCATTTTAGACGCATCTGATGGTACTCGTAGTTGAAGAGGCTGGAGGCTCAATTTGGTCTGTTCAGATATAGTGCTAATCTTGATGCAAGATAGTTGCACAGTTTGCATGGATCGTACCATATGTTTAGAAATCAATTTGGACGCACCCAATGGAACTCGTAGATGACGTGTGACACATGGAATCTTGATTCGGTCTGTTTGGAGACAATGTTAGTTTTGGTGCAAGATAGGTGCATAGTTTGCGCCTAATGCACTATAGTCTAAGAAACCATTTTTGACGCACCTGTTTGTACTCCTAGATGAAGAGGCTCAAGTGGAAGCTCGGTTCGGTCTGTTTGGAGATAGTGCTAATCTTGATGCAAGGTAGGTGCATGGTTTGCATGGAACATACCATATGCATGGAAATCAATTTGGAAGCACCCGATGGAACTCCTTGATGACGTGTGTCATATGGAATCTTGCTTTGGTGTGCTTAGAGACAGTATTAGTTTTGGTGCAAGATATGTGCATGGTTTGAGCCTAATGCACCAAAGTCTAAGAAACCATTTTTGACGCACCTGTTTGTACTCCTCGATAAAGAGGCTCAGGTGGAAGCTCGGTTCGGTCTGTTTAGAGATAGTGCTAATCTTGATGCAAGATAGCTGCACGGTTTGCATGGAACATACCATATGCATGGAAATCAATTTGGATGCACTCGACGGAACTCCTTGATGAAGTGTGTCATATGGAATCTCGCTTTGGTCTGTTTAGAAACAGTGCTAGTTTCGGTGCAAGTTATGTGCATGGTTTACGCCTAATGCACCATAGTCTAAGAAACCATTTTGGCAGCACCTGTTGGTACTTCGGTGAAGAGGCTCAAGTGGAAGCTCGGTTTGATCTGTTTGGAGATAGTGCTAATCTTCATGCAAGATAGGTGCATGATTTGCAAGAACATACCATATGCTTAGAAATCAATTTGGACGCTCCCAATGGAACTCCTAGATGACGTGTGTCATATGGAATCTTGCTTCGGTCCGTTTGTAGACATTGTAAGTTTTAGTGCAAGGTAGGTGCACAGTTTGCGCCTAATGCACCATACTCTAAGAAACCATTTTGCACGAACTGTTTGGTAATCCTAGGTGTAGAGGCTCAAGTGGAAGCTTGGTTCGGTCAGTTTGGAGATAGTGCTAATCCTTATACAAGGTAGGTGCATGGTTTGCATGGAACATACCATATGCTTGGAAATCAATTTGCATGCACCCGATGGAACTCCTTGATGACGTGTGTCATATGGAATCTCGCTTTGGTCCATTTGGAGACATTGTTAGTTTCAGGGCAAGATAGGTGCACAGTTTGCACCTAATGGACCATAGTCTAAGAAACCTTTTTGTGGGCACTTGTTGGTACTCCTAGGTGAAGGGGCTCAACTGGATGCTCGGTTCGGCCTGTTTGGAGATAGTGCTAATCTTGATGCAAGATAGGTGCACGGTTTGCATGGAACATACCAAATTGCTTGGAAATCAATCTGGATGCACCCGTCCTTGATGATGTGTGTCATATGGAATCTTGCTTTGGTTAGTTTAGAAACAGTGTTAGTTTCGGTGCAAGATATGTGCATGGTTTGCGCCTAATGCACCATAGTCTAAGAAACCATTTTGGAAGCACCTGTTGGTACTTCGGTGAAGAGGCTCAAGTGGAAGCTCGGTTTGATCTGTTTGGAGATAGTGCTAATCTTCATGCAAGATAGGTGCGTGATTTGCAAGAACATACCATATGCTTAGAAATCAATTTGGACGCTCCCAATGGAACTCCTAAATGACGTGTGTCATATGGAATCTTGCTTCGGTCCGTTTGTAGACATTGTAAGTTTTAGTGCAAGGTAGGTGCACAGTTTGCGCCTAATGCACCATACTCTAAGAAACCATTTTGCACGAACTGTTTGGTAATCCTAGGTGTAGAGGCTCAAGTGGAAGCTTGGTTCGGTCAGTTTGGAGATAGTGCTAATCCTTATGCAAGGTAGGTGCATGGTTTGCATGGAACATACCATATGCTTGGAAATCAATTTGCATGCACCCGATGGAACTCCTTGATGACGTGTGTCATATGGAATCTCGCTTTGGTCCATTTGGAGACATTGTTAGTTTCAGGGCAAGATAGGTGCACAGTTTGCACCTAATGGAACATAGTCTAAGAAACCTTTTTGGGGCACTTGTTGGGAAGGGGCTCAACTGGATGCTCGGTTCGGCCTGTTTGGAGATAGTGCTAATCTTGATGCAAGATAGGTGCACGGTTTGCATGGAACATACCAAATTGCTTGGAAATCAATCTGGATGCACCCGTCCTTGATGATGTGTGTCATATGGAATCTTGCTTTGGTTAGTTTAGAAACAGTGTTAGTTTCGGTGCAAGATATGTGCATGGTTTGCGTCTAATGCACCATAGTCTAAGAAACCATTTTGGAAGCACCTGTTGGTACTTCGGTGAAGAGGCTCAAGTGGAAGCTCGGTTTGATCTGTTTGTTGATAGCGCTACTTTTGATGCAAGATAGATGCATGGTCTGCATGGAACGTACCATATGCTTAGAAATTAATTTGGACACACCCGATAGAACTCCTTGATGACATGTGTCATATGGAATCTCGCTTTGGTGTGCTTAGAGACAGTATTAGTTTCGGTGCAAGATATGTGCACGGTTTGCGCCTAATGCACCAAAGTTTAAGAAACCATTTTGGAAGCACCTATTCGTACTCCTAGGTGAAGAGGCTCAAGTGGAGGCTCGGTTCGGTCTGTTTAGAGATTGTGCTAATCTTGATGCAAGATAGGTGCACGATTTGCATCGAACATACCATATGCTCAGAAATCAATTTGGATGCACTAGATGGAACTCCTAGATGACATGTGTCATATGGAATCTCACTTTGGTCCGTTTAGAGACAGTGTTAGTTTCGGTGCAAGATAGGTGCACGGTTTGCACCTAATGCACCATAGGATATGAAACCATTTTGGTCGCACCCGATGGTACTCCTAGGTCAAGGGGCTCAAGTGAAAGCTCAGTTTGGTCCATTTGGAGATAGTGCTAATCTTTATGCAAGATAGATGCACGGTTTGCATGGAACATACGATATGATCAAAAATTAATTAGGACGCACCTGATATAACTCCTTGATGATGTGTGTCATATGGAATCTTGCTTCGGTTCGTTTAGAGACAGTGTTAGTTTTGGTAGAAGATATGTGCACGGTTTACGCCTAATGCACCATAGGCTAAGAAACCATTTTAGACGCATCTGATGGTACTCGTAGTTGAAGAGGCTAGAGGCTTAGTTGAAGAGGCTGGAGGCTCAATTTGGTCTGTTCAGATATAGTGCTAATATTGATGCAAGATAGTTGCACAGTTTGCATGGATCGTACCATATGTTTAGAAATCAATTTGGACGCACCCAATGGAACTCGTAGATGACGTGTGACACATGGAATCTTGATTCGGTCTGTTTGGAGACAATGTTAGTTTTGGTGCAAGATAGGTGCATAGTTTGCGCCTAATGCACTATAGTCTAAGAAACCATTTTTGACGCACCTGTTTGTACTCCTAGATGAAGAGGCTCAAGTGGAAGCTCGGTTCGGTCTGTTTGGAGATAGTGCTAATCTTGATGCAAGGTAGGTGCATGGTTTGCATGGAACATACCATATGCATGGAAATCAATTTGGAAGCACCCGATGGAACTCCTTGATGACGTGTGTCATATGGAATCTCGCTTTGGTGTGCTTAGAGACAGTATTAGTTTTGGTGCAAGATATGTGCATGGTTTGAGCCTAATGCACCAAAGTCTAAGAAACCATTTTTGACGCACCTGTTTGTACTCCTCGATAAAGAGGCTCAGGTGGAAGCTCGGTTCGGTCTGTTTAGAGATAGTGCTAATCTTGATGCAAGATAGGTGCACGGTTTGCAAGGAACATACCATATGCATGGAAATCAATTTGGATGCACTCGATGGAACTCCTTGATGAAGTGTGTCATATGGAATCTCGCTTTGGTCTGTTTAGAAACAATGCTAGTTTCGGTGCAAGTTATGTGCATGGTTTACGCCTAATGCACCATAGTCTAAGAAACCATTTTGGAAGCACCTGTTGGTACTTCGGTGAAGAGGCTCAAGTGGAAGCTCGGTTTGATCTGTTTGGAGATAGTGCTAATCTTCATGCAAGATAGGTGCATGATTTGCAAGAACATACCATATGCTTAGAAATCAATTTGGACGCTCCCAATGGAACTTCTAGATGACGTGTGTCATATGGAATCTTGCTTCGGTCCGTTTGTAGACATTGTAAGTTTTAGTGCAAGGTAGGTGCACAGTTTGCGCCTAATGCACCATACTCTAAGAAACCATTTTGCACGAACTGTTTGGTAATCCTAGGTGTAGAGGCTCAAGTGGAAGCTTGGTTCGGTCAGTTTGGAGATAGTGCTAATCCTTATGCAAGGTAGGTGCATGGTTTGCATGGAACATACCATATGCTTGGAAATCAATTTGCATGCACCCGATGGAACTCCTTGATGACGTGTGTCATATGGAATCTCGCTTTGGTCCATTTGGAGACATTGTTAGTTTCAGGGCAAGATAGGTGCACAGTTTGCACCTAATGGAACATAGTCTAAGAAACCTTTTTGGGGGCACTTGTTGGTACTCCTAGGTGAAGGGGCTCAACTGGATGCTCGGTTCGGCCTGTTTGGAGATAGTGCTAATCTTGATGCAAGATAGGTGCACGGTTTGCATGGAACATACCAAATTGCTTGGAAATCAATCTGGATGCACCCGTCCTTGATGATGTGTGTCATATGGAATCTTGCTTTAGTTAGTTTAGAAACAGTGTTAGTTTCGGTGCAAGATATGTGCATGGTTTGCGCCTAATGCACCATAGTCTAAGAAACCATTTTGGAAGCACCTGTTGGTACTTCGGTGAAGAGGCTCAAGTGGAAGCTCGGTTTGATCTGTTTGGAGATAGCGCTACTTTTGATGCAAGATAGATGCATGGTCTGCATGGAACGTACCATATGCTTAGAAATTAATTTGGACACACCCGATAGAACTCCTTGATGACATGTGTCATATGGAATCTCGCTTTGGTGTGCTTAGAGACAGTATTAGTTTCGGTGCAAGATATGTGCACGGTTTGCGCCTAATGCACCAAAGTTTAAGAAACCATTTTGGAAGCACCTGTTCGTACTCCTAGGTGAAGAGGCTCAAGTGGAGGTTCGGTCTGTTTAGAGATTGTGCTAATCTTGATGCAAGATAGGTGCACGATTTGCATCGAACATACCATATGCTCAGAAATCAATTTGGATGCACTAGATGGAACTCCTAGATGACATGTGTCATATGGAATCTCACTTTGGTCCATTTAGAGACAGTGTTAGTTTCGGTGCAAGATAGGTGCACGGTTTGCACCTAATGCACCATAGGATATGAAACCATTTTGGTCGCACCCGATGGTACTCCTAGGTCAAGGGGCTCAAGTGAAAGCTCAGTTTGGTCCATTTGGAGATAGTGCTAATCTTTATGCAAGATAGATGCACGGTTTGCATGGAACATACGATATGATCAAAAATTAATTAGGACGCACCTGATATAACTCCTTGATGATGTGTGTCATATGGAATCTTGCTTCGGTTCGTTTAGAGACAGTGTTAGTTTTGGTAGAAGATATGTGCACGGTTTACGCCTAATGCACCATAGGCTAAGAAACCATTTTAGACGCATCTGATGGTACTCGTAGTTGAAGAGGCTGGAGGCTCAATTTGGTCTGTTCAGATATAGTGCTAATCTTGATGCAAGATAGTTGCACAGTTTGCATGGATCGTACCATATGTTTAGAAATCAATTTGGACGCACCCAATGGAACTCGTAGATGACGTGTGACACATGGAATCTTGATTCGGTCTGTTTGGAGACAATGTTAGTTTTGGTGCAAGATAGGTGCATAGTTTGCGCCTAATGCACTATAGTCTAAGAAACCATTTTTGACGCACCTGTTTGTACTCCTAGATGAAGAGGCTCAAGTGGAAGCTCGGTTCGGTCTGTTTGGAGATAGTGCTAATCTTGATGCAAGGTAGGTGCATGGTTTGCATGGAACATACCATATGCATGGAAATCAATTTGGAAGCACCCGATGGAACTCCTTGATGACGTGTGTCATATGGAATCTTGCTTTGGTGTGCTTAGAGACAGTATTAGTTTTGGTGCAAGATATGTGCATGGTTTGAGCCTAATGCACCAAAGTCTAAGAAACCATTTTTGACGCACCTGTTTGTACTCCTCGATAAAGAGGCTCAGGTGGAAGCTCGGTTCGGTCTGTTTAGAGATAGTGCTAATCTTGATGCAAGATAGGTGCACGGTTTGCATGGAACATACCATATGCATGGAAATCAATTTGGATGCACTCGATGGAACTCCTTGATGAAGTGTGTCATATGGAATCTCGCTTTGGTCTGTTTAGAAATAGTGCTAGTTTCGGTGCAAGTTATGTGCATGGTTTACGCCTAATGCACCATAGTCTAAGAAACCATTTTGGAAGCACCTGTTGGTACTTCGGTGAAGAGGCTCAAGTGGAAGCTCGGTTTGATCTGTTTGGAGATAGTGCTAATCTTCATGCAAGATAGGTGCGTGATTTGCAAGAACATACCATATGCTTAGAAATCAATTTGGACGCTCCCAATGGAACTCCTAAATGACGTGTGTCATATGGAATCTTGCTTCGGTCCGTTTGTAGACATTGTAAGTTTTAGTGCAAGGTAGGTGCACAGTTTGCGCCTAATGCACCATACTCTAAGAAACCATTTTGCACGAACTGTTTGGTAATCCTAGGTGTAGAGGCTCAAGTGGAAGCTTGGTTCGGTCAGTTTGGAGATAGTGCTAATCCTTATGCAAGGTAGGTGCATGGTTTGCATGGAACATACCATATGCTTGGAAATCAATTTGCATGCACCCGATGGAACTCCTTGATGACGTGTGTCATATGGAATCTCGCTTTAGTCCATTTGGAGACATTGTTAGTTTCAGGGCAAGATAGGTGCACAGTTTGCACCTAATGGAACATAGTCTAAGAAACCTTTTTGGGGGCACTTGTTGGTACTCCTAGGTGAAGGGGCTCAACTGGATGCTCGGTTCGGCCTGTTTGGAGATAGTGCTAATCTTGATGCAAGATAGGTGCACGGTTTGCATGGAACATACCAAATTGCTTGGAAATCAATCTGGATGCACCCGTCCTTGATGATGTGTGTCATATGAAATCTTGCTTTGGTTAGTTTAGAAACAGTGTTAGTTTCGGTGCAAGATATGTGCATGGTTTGCGCCTAATGCACCATAGTCTAAGAAACCATTTTGGAAGCACCTGTTGGTACTTCGGTGAAGAGGCTCAAGTGGAAGCTCGGTTTGATCTATTTGGAGATAGCGCTACTTTTTATGCAAGATAGATGCATGGTCTGCATGGAACGTACCATATGCTTAGAAATTAATTTGGACACACCCGATAGAACTCCTTGATGACATGTGTCATATGGAATCTCGCTTTGGTGTGCTTAGAGACAGTATTAGTTTCGGTGCAAGATATGTGCACGGTTTGCGCCTAATGCACCAAAGTTTAAGAAACCATTTTGGAAGCACCTATTCGTACTCCTAGGTGAAGAGGCTCAAGTGGAGGCTCGGTTCGGTCTGTTTAGAGATTGTGCTAATCTTGATGCAAGATAGGTGCACGATTTGCATCGAACATACCATATGCTCAGAAATCAATTTGGATGCACTAGATGGAACTCCTAGATGACATGTGTCATATGGAATCTCACTTTGGTCCGTTTAGAGATAGTGTTAGTTTCGGTGCAAGATAGGTGCACGGTTTGCACCTAATGCACCATAGGATATGAAACCATTTTGGTCGCACCCGATGGTACTCCTAGGTCAAGGGGCTCAAGTGAAAGCTCAGTTTGGTCCATTTGGAGATAGTGCTAATCTTTATGCAAGATAGATGCACGGTTTGCATGGAACATACGATATGATCAAAAATTAATTAGGACGCACCTGATATAACTCCTTGATGATGTGTGTCATATGGAATCTTGCTTCGGTTCGTTTAGAGACAGCGTTAGTTTTTGTAGAAGATATGTGCACGGTTTACGCCTAATGCACCATAGGCTAAGAAACCATTTTAGACGCATCTGATGGTACTCGTAGTTGAAGAGGCTAGAGGCTTAGTTGAAGAGGCTGGAGGCTCAATTTGGTCTGTTCAGATATAGTGCTAATCTTGATGCAAGATAGTTGCACAGTTTGCATGGATCGTACCATATGTTTAGAAATCAATTTGGACGCACCCAATGGAACTCGTAGATGACGTGTGACACATGGAATCTTGATTCGGTCTGTTTGGAGACAATGTTAGTTTTGGTGCAAGATAGGTGCATAGTTTGCGCCTAATGCACTATAGTCTAAGAAACCATTTTTGACGCACCTGTTTGTACTCCTAGATGAAGAGGCTCAAGTGGAAGCTCGGTTCGGTCTGTTTGGAGATAGTGCTAATCTTGATGCAAGGTAGGTGCATGGTTTGCATGGAACATACCATATGCATGGAAATCAATTTGGAAGCACCCGATGGAACTCCTTGATGACGTGTGTCATATGGAATCTCGCTTTGGTGTGCTTAGAGACAGTATTAGTTTTGGTGCAAGATATGTGCATGGTTTGAGCCTAATGCACCAAAGTCTAAGAAACCATTTTTGACGCACCTGTTTGTACTCCTCGATAAAGAGGCTCAGGTGGAAGCTCGGTTCGGTCTGTTTAGAGATAGTGCTAATCTTGATGCAAGATAGGTGCACGGTTTGCATGGAACATACCATATGCATGGAAATCAATTTGGATGCACTCGATGGAACTCCTTGATGAAGTGTGTCATATGGAATCTCGCTTTGGTCTGTTTAGAAACAATGCTAGTTTCGGTGCAAGTTATGTGCATGGTTTACGCCTAATGCACCATAGTCTAAGAAACCATTTTGGAAGCACCTGTTGGTACTTCGGTGAAGAGGCTCAAGTGGAAGCTCGGTTTGATCTGTTTGGAGATAGTGCTAATCTTCATGCAAGATAGGTGCATGATTTGCAAGGACATACCATATGCTTAGAAATCAATTTGGACGCTCCCAATGGAACTCCTAGATGACGTGTGTCATATGGAATCTTGCTTCGGTCCGTTTGTAGACATTGTAAGTTTTAGTGCAAGGTAGGTGCACAGTTTGCGCCTAATGCACCATAGTCTAAGAAACCATTTTGCACGAACTGTTTGGTAATCCTAGGTGTAGAGGCTCAAGTGGAAGCTTGGTTCGGTCAGTTTGGAGATAGTGCTAATCCTTATGCAAGGTAGGTGCATGGTTTGCATGGAACATACCATATGCTTGGAAATCAATTTGCATGCACCCGATGGAACTCCTTGATGACGTGTGTCATATGGAATCTCGCTTTGGTCCATTTGGAGACATTGTTAGTTTCAGGGCAAGATAGGTGCACAGTTTGCACCTAATGGAACATAGTCTAAGAAACCTTTTTGGGGGCACTTGTTGGTACTCCTAGGTGAAGGGGCTCAACTGGATGCTCGGTTCGGCCTGTTTGGAGATAGTGCTAATCTTGATGCAAGATAGGTGCACGGTTTGCATGGAACATACCAAATTGCTTGGAAATCAATCTGGATGCACCCGTCCTTGATGATGTGTGTCATATGGAATCTTGCTTTAGTTAGTTTAGAAACAGTGTTAGTTTCGGTGCAAGATATGTGCATGGTTTGCGCCTAATGCACCATAGTCTAAGAAACCATTTTGGAAGCACCTGTTGGTACTTCGGTGAAGAGGCTCAAGTGGAAGCTCGGTTTGATCTGTTTGGAGATAGCGCTACTTTTGATGCAAGATAGATGCATGGTCTGCATGGAACGTACCATATGCTTAGAAATTAATTTGGACACACCCGATAGAACTCCTTGATGACATGTGTCATATGGAATCTCGCTTTGGTGTGCTTAGAGACAGTATTAGTTTCGGTGCAAGATATGTGCACGGTTTGCGCCTAATGCACCAAAGTTTAAGAAACCATTTTGGAAGCACCTGTTCGTACTCCTAGGTGAAGAGGCTCAAGTGGAGGCTCGGTTCGGTCTGTTTAGAGATTGTGCTAATCTTGATGCAAGATAGGTGCACGATTTGCATCGAACATACCATATGCTCAGAAATCAATTTGGATGCACTAGATGGAACTCCTAGATGACATGTGTCATATGGAATCTCACTTTGGTCCGTTTAGAGACAGTGTTAGTTTCGGTGCAAGATAGGTGCACGGTTTGCACCTAATGCACCATAGGATATGAAACCATTTTGGTCGCACCCGATGGTACTCCTAGGTCAAGGGGCTCAAGTGAAAGCTCAGTTTGGTCCATTTGGAGATAGTGCTAATCTTTATGCAAGATAGATGCACGGTTTGCATGGAACATACGATATGATCAAAAATTAATTAGGACGCACCTGATATAACTCCTTGATGATGTGTGTCATATGGAATCTTGCTTCGGTTCGTTTAGAGACAGTGTTAGTTTTGGTAGAAGATATGTGCACGGTTTACGCCTAATGCACCATAGGCTAAGAAACCATTTTAGACGCATCTGACGGTACTCGTAGTTGAAGAGGCTGGAGGCTCAATTTGGTCTGTTCAGATATAGTGCTAATCTTGATGCAAGATAGTTGCACAGTTTGCATGGATCGTACCATATGTTTAGAAATCAATTTGGACGCACCCAATGGAACTCGTAGATGACGTGTGACACAAGGAATCTTGATTCGGTCTGTTTGGAGACAATGTTAGTTTTGGTGCAAGATAGGTGCATAGTTTGCGCCTAATGCACTATTGTCTAAGAAACCATTTTTGACGCACCTGTTTGTACTCCTAGATGAAGAGGCTCAAGTGGAAGCTCAGTTCGGTCTGTTTGGAGATAGTGCTAATCTTGATGCAAGGTAGGTGCATGGTTTGCATGGAACATACCATATGCATGGAAATCAATTTGGAAGCACCCGATGGAACTCCTTGATGAAGTGTGTCATATGAAATCTCGCTTTGGTCTGTTTAGAAACAGTGCTAGTTTCGGTGCAAGTTATGTGCATGGTTTACGCCTAATGCACCATAGTATAAGAAACCATTTTGGAAGCACCTGTTGGTACTTCGGTGAAGAGGCTCAAGTGGAAGCTCGGTTTGATCTGTTTGGAGATAGTGCTAATCTTCATGCAAGATAGGTGCGTGATTTGCAAGAACATACCATATGCTTAGAAATCAATTTGGACGCTCCCAATGGAACTCCTAAATGACGTGTGTCATATGGAATCTTGCTTCGGTCCGTTTGTAGACATTGTAAGTTTTAGTGCAAGGTAGGTGCACAGTTTGCGCCTAATGCACCATACTCTAAGAAACCATTTTGCACGAACTGTTTGGTAATCCTAGGTGTAGAGGCTCAAGTGGAAGCTTGGTTCGGTCAGTTTGGAGATAGTGCTAATCCTTATGCAAGGTAGGTGCATGGTTTGCATGGAACATACCATATGCTTGGAAATCAATTTGCATGCACCCGATGGAACTCCTTGATGACGTGTGTCATATGGAATCTCGCTTTGGTCCATTTGGAGACATTGTTAGTTTCAAGGCAAGATAGGTGCACAGTTTGCACCTAATGGAACATAGTCTAAGAAACCTTTTTGGGGGCACTTGTTGGTACTCCTAGGTGAAGGGGCTCAACTGGATGCTCGGTTCGGCCTGTTTGGAGATAGTGCTAATCTTGATGCAAGATAGGTGCACGGTTTGCATGGAACATACCAAATTGCTTGGAAATCAATCTGGATGCACCCGTCCTTGATGATGTGTGTCATATGGAATCTTGCTTTGGTTAGTTTAGAAACAGTGTTAGTTTCGGTGCAAGATATGTGCATGGTTTGCGCCTAATGCACCATAGTCTAAGAAACCATTTTGGAAGCACCTGTTGGTACTTCGGTGAAGAGGCTCAAGTGGAAGCTCGGTTTGATCTGTTTTGAGATAGTGCTAATCTTCATGCAAGATAGGTGCATGATTTGCAAGGAACATACCATATGCTTAGAAATCAATTTGGACGCACCCAATGAACTCCTAGATGACGTGTGTCATATGGAATCTTGCTTCTGTCCGTTTGTAGACATTGTAAGTTTTAGTGCAAGGTAGGTGCACAGTTTGCGCCTAATGCACTATAGTCTAAGATACCATTTTTGACGCACCTGTTTGTACTCCTAGATGAAGAGGCTCAAGTGGAAGCTCGGTTCGGTCTGTTTGGAGATAGTGCTAATCTTGATGCAAGGTAGGTGCATGGTTTGCATGGAACATACCATATGCATGGAAATCAATTTGGAAGCACCCGATGGAACTCCTTGATGACGTGTGTCATATGGAATCTCGCTTTGGTGTGCTTAGAGACAGTATTAGTTTTGGTGCAAGATATGTGCATGGTTTGAGCCTAATGCACCAAAGTCTAAGAAACCATTTTTGACGCACCTGTTTGTACTCCTCGATAAAGAGGCTCAGGTGGAAGCTCGGTTCGGTCTGTTTAGAGATAGTGCTAATCTTGATGCAAGATAGGTGCACGGTTTGCATGGAACATACCATATGCATGGAAATCAATCTGGATGCACCCGTCCTTGATGAAGTGTGTCATATGGAATCTCGCTTTGGTCTGTTTAGAAACAGTGCTAGTTTCGGTGCAAGTTATGTGCATGGTTTACGCCTAATGCACCATAGTCTAAGAAACCATTTTGGAAGCACCTGTTGGTACTTCGGTGAAGAGGCTCAAGTGGAAGCTCGGTTTGATCTGTTTGGAGATAGTGCTAATCTTCATGCAAGATAGGTGCATGATTTGCAAGGACATACCATATGCTTAGAAATCAATTTGGACGCTCCCAATGGAACTCCTAGATGACGTGTGTCATATGGAATCTTGCTTCGGTCCGTTTGTAGACATTGTAAGTTTTAGTGCAAGGTAGGTGCACAGTTTGCGCCTAATGCACCATACTCTAAGAAACCATTTTGCACGAACTGTTTGGTAATCCTAGGTGTAGAGGCTCAAGTGGAAGCTTGGTTCGGTCAGTTTGGAGATAGTGCTAATCCTTATGCAAGGTAGGTGCATGGTTTGCATGGAACATACCATATGCTTGGAAATCAATTTGCATGCACCCGATGGAACTCCTTGATGACGTGTGTCATATGGAATCTCGCTTTAGTCCATTTGGAGACATTGTTAGTTTCAGGGCAAGATAGGTGCACAGTTTGCACCTAATGGAACATAGTCTAAGAAACCTTTTTGGGGGCACTTGTTGGTACTCCTAGGTGAAGGGGCTCAACTGGATGCTCGGTTCGGGCTGTTTGGAGATAGTGCTAATCTTGATGCAAGATAGGTGCACGGTTTGCATGGAACATACCAAATTGCTTGGAAATCAATCTGGATGCACCCGTCCTTGATGATGTGTGTCACATGGAATCTTGCTCTGGTTAGTTTAGAAACAGTGTTAGTTTCGGTGCAAGATATGTGCATGGTTTGCGCCTAATGCACCATAGTCTAAGAAACCATTTTGGAAGCACCTGTTGGTACTTCGGTGAAGAGGCTCAAGTGGAAGCTCGGTTTGATCTGTTTGGAGATAGCTCTACTTTTGATGCAAGATAGATGCATGGTCTGCATGGAACGTACCATATGCTTAGAAATTAATTTGGACACACCCGATAGAACTCCTTGATGACATGTGTCATATGGAATCTCGCTTTGGTGTGCTTAGAGACAGTATTAGTTTTGGTGCAAGATATGTGCATGGTTTGAGCCTAATGCACCAAAGTCTAAGAAACCATTTTTGACGCACCTGTTTGTACTCCTCGATAAAGAGGCTCAGGTGGAAGCTCGGTTCGGTCTGTTTAGAGATAGTGCTAATCTTGATGCAAGATAGGTGCACGGTTTGCATGGAACATACCATATGCATGGAAATCAATTTGGATGCACTCGATGGAACTCCTTGATGAAGTGTGTCATATGGAATCTCGCTTTGGTCTGTTTAGAAACAGTGTTAGTTTCGGTGCAAGTTATGTGCATGGTTTGCGCCTAGTGCACCATTGTCTAAGAAACCATTTTGGAAGCACCTGTTGGTACTTCGGTGAAGAGGCTCAAGTGGAAGCTCGGTTTGATCTGTTTGGAGATAGTGCTACTTTTGATGCAAGATAGATGCATGGTCTGCATGGAACGTACCATATGCTTAGAAATTAATTTGGACACACCCGATAGAACTCCTTGATGACATGTGTCATATGGAATCTCGCTTTGGTGTGCTTAGAGACAGTATTAGTTTCGGTGCAAGATATGTGCACGGTTTGCGCCTAATGCACCAAAGTTTAAGAAACCATTTTGGAAGCACCTGTTCGTACTCCTAGGTGAAGAGGCTCAAGTGGAGGTTCGGTCTGTTTAGAGATTGTGCTAATCTTGATGCAAGATAGGTGCACGATTTGCATCGAACATACCATATGCTCAGAAATCAATTTGGATGCACTAGATGGAACTCCTAGATGACATGTGTCATATGGAATCTCACTTTGGTCCGTTTAGAGACAGTGTTAGTTTCGGTGCAAGATAGGTGCACGGTTTGCACCTAATGCACCGTAGGATATGAAACCATTTTGGTCGCACCCGATGGTACTCCTAGGTCAAGGGGCTCAAGTGAAAGCTCAGTTTGGTCCATTTTGAGATAGTGCTAATCTTTATGCAAGATAGATGCACGGTTTGCATGGAACATACGATATGATCAAAAATTAATTAGGACGCACCTGATATAACTCCTTGATGATGTGTGTCATATGGAATCTTGCTTCGGTTCGTTTAGAGACAGCGTTAGTTTTGGTAGAAGATATGTGCACGGTTTACGCCTAATGCACCATAGGCTAAGAAACCATTTTAGACGCATCTGATGGTACTCGTAGTTGAAGAGGCTGGAGGCTTAGTTGAAGAGGCTGGAGGCTCAATTTGGTCTGTTCAGATATAGTGCTAATATTGATGCAAGATAGTTGCACAGTTTGCATGGATCGTACCATATGTTTAGAAATCAATTTGGACGCACCCAATGGAACTCGTAGATGACGTGTGACACATGGAATCTTGATTCGGTCTGTTTGGAGACAATGTTAGTTTTGGTGCAAGATAGGTGCATAGTTTGCGCCTAATGCACTATAGTCTAAGAAACCATTTTTGACGCACCTGTTTGTACTCCTAGATGAAGAGGCTCAAGTGGAAGCTCGGTTCGGTCTGTTTGGAGATAGTGCTAATCTTGATGCAAGGTAGGTGCATGGTTTGCATGGAACATACCATATGCATGGAAATCAATTTGGAAGCACCCGATGGAACTCCTTGATGACGTGTGTCATATGGAATCTCGCTTTGGTGTGCTTAGAGACAGTATTAGTTTTGGTGCAAGATATGTGCATGGTTTGAGCCTAATGCACCAAAGTCTAAGAAACCATTTTTGACGCACCTATTTGTACTCCTCGATAAAGAGGCTCAGGTGGAAGCTCGGTTCGGTCTGTTTAGAGATAGTGCTAATCTTGATGCAAGATAGGTGCACGGTTTGCATGGAACATACCATATGCATGGAAATCAATTTGGATGCACTCGATGGAACTCCTTGATGAAGTGTGTCATATGGAATCTCGCTTTGGTCTGTTTAGAAACAGTGCTAGTTTCGGTGCAAGTTATGTGCATGGTTTACGCCTAATGCACCATAGTCTAAGAAACCATTTTGGAAGCACCTGTTGGTACTTCGGTGAAGAGGCTCAAGTGGAAGCTCGGTTTGATCTGTTTGGAGATAGTGCTAATCTTCATGCAAGATAGGTGCATGATTTGCAAGGACATACCATATGCTTAGAAATCAATTTGGACGCTCCCAATGGAACTCCTAGATGACGTGTGTCATATGGAATCTTGCTTCGGTCCGTTTGTAGACATTGTAAGTTTTAGTGCAAGGTAGGTGCACAGTTTGCGCCTAATGCACCATACTCTAAGAAACCATTTTGCACGAACTGTTTGGTAATCCTAGGTGTAGAGGCTCAAGTGGAAGCTTGGTTCGGTCAGTTTGGAGATAGTGCTAATCCTTATGCAAGGTAGGTGCATGGTTTGCATGGAACATACCATATGCTTGGAAATCAATTTGCATGCACCCGATGGAACTCCTTGATGACGTGTGTCATATGGAATCTCGCTTTGGTCCATTTGGAGACATTGTTAGTTTCAGGGCAAGATAGGTGCACAGTTTGCACCTAATGGAACATAGTCTAAGAAACCTTTTTGGGGGCACTTGTTGGTACTCCTAGGTGAAGGGGCTCAACTGGATGCTCGGTTCGGCCTGTTTGGAGATAGTGCTAATCTTGATGCAAGATAGGTGCACGGTTTGCATGGAACATACCAAATTGCTTGGAAATCAATCTAGATGCACCCGTCCTTGATGATGTGTGTCATATGAAATCTTGCTTTGGTTAGTTTAGAAACAGTGTTAGTTTCGGTGCAAGATATGTGCATGGTTTGCGCCTAATGCACCATAGTCTAAGAAACCATTTTGGAAGCACCTGTTGGTACTTCGGTGAAGAGGCTCAAGTGGAAGCTCGGTTTGATCTGTTTGGAGATAGCGCTACTTTTGATGCAAGATAGATGCATGGTCTGCATGGAACGTACCATATGCTTAGAAATTAATTTGGACACACCCGATAGAACTCCTTGATGACATGTGTCATATGGAATCTCGCTTTGGTGTGCTTAGAGACAGTATTAGTTTCGGTGCAAGATATGTGCACGGTTTGCGCCTAATGCACCAAAGTTTAAGAAACCATTTTGGAAGCACCTGTTCGTACTCCTAGGTGAAGAGGCTCAAGTGGAGGTTCGGTCTGTTTAGAGATTGTGCTAATCTTGATGCAAGATAGGTGCACGATTTGCATCGAACATACCATATGCTCAGAAATCAATTTGGATGCACTAGATGGAACTCCTAGATGACATGTGTCATATGGAATCTCACTTTGGTCCGTTTAGAGACAGTGTTAGTTTCGGTGCAAGATAGGTGCACGGTTTGCACCTAATGCACCGTAGGATATGAAACCATTTTGGTCGCACCCGATGGTACTCCTAGGTCAAGGGGCTCAAGTGAAAGCTCAGTTTGGTCCATTTGGAGATAGTGCTAATCTTTATGCAAGATAGATGCACGGTTTGCATGGAACATACGATATGATCAAAAATTAATTAGGACACACCTGATATAACTCCTTGATGATGTGTGTCATATGGAATCTTGCTTCGGTTCGTTGAGAGACAGTGTTAGTTTTGGTAGAAGATATGTGCACGGTTTACGCCTAATGCACCATAGGCTAAGAAACCATTTTAGACGCATCTGATGGTACTCGTAGTTGAAGAGGCTGGAGGCTTAGTTGAAGAGGCTGGAGGCTCAATTTGGTCTGTTCAGATATAGTGCTAATCTTGATGCAAGATAGTTGCACAGTTTGCATGGATCGTACCATATGTTTAGAAATCAATTTGGACGCACCCAATGGAACTCGTAGATGACGTGTGACACATGGAATCTTGATTCGGTCTGTTTGGAGACAATGTTAGTTTTGGTGCAAGATAGGTGCATAGTTTGCGCCTAATGCACTATAGTCTAAGAAACCATTTTTGACGCACCTGTTTGTACTCCTAGATGAAGAGGCTCAAGTGGAAGCTCGGTTCGGTCTGTTTGGAGATAGTGCTAATCTTGATGCAAGGTAGGTGCATGGTTTGCATGGAACATACCATATGCATGGAAATCAATTTGGAAGCACCCGATGGAACTCCTTGATGACGTGTGTCATATGGAACCTTGCTTTGGTGTGCTTAGAGACAGTATTAGTTTTGGTGCAAGATATGTGCATGGTTTGAGCCTAATGCACCAAAGTCTAAGAAACCATTTTTGACGCACCTGTTTGTACTCCTCGATAAAGAGGCTCAGGTGGAAGCTCGGTTCGGTCTGTTTAGAGATAGTGCTAATCTTGATGCAAGATAGGTGCACGGTTTGCATGGAACATACCATATGCATGGAAATCAATTTGGATGCACTCGATGGAACTCCTTGATGAAGTGTGTCATATGGAATCTCGCTTTGGTCTGTTTAGAAACAGTGCTAGTTTCGGTGCAAGTTATGTGCATGGTTTACGCCTAATGCACCATAGTCTAAGAAACCATTTTGGAAGCACCTGTTGGTACTTCGGTGAAGAGGCTCAAGTGGAAGCTCGGTTTGATCTGTTTGGAGATAGTGCTAATCTTCATGCAAGATAGGTGCATGATTTGCAAGGACATACCATATGCTTAGAAATCAATTTGGACGCTCCCAATGGAACTCCTAGATGACGTGTGTCATATGGAATCTTGCTTCGGTCCGTTTGTAGACATTGTAAGTTTTAGTGCAAGGTAGGTGCACAGTTTGCGCCTAATGCACCATACTCTAAGAAACCATTTTGCACGAACTGTTTGGTAATCCTAGGTGTAGAGGCTCAAGTGGAAGCTTGGTTCGGTCAGTTTGGAGATAGTGCTAATCCTTATGCAAGGTAGGTGCATGGTTTGCATGGAACATACCATATGCTTGGAAATCAATTTGCATGCACCCGATGGAACTCCTTGATGACGTGTGTCATATGGAATCTCGCTTTGGTCCATTTGGAGACATTGTTAGTTTCAGGGCAAGATAGGTGCACAGTTTGCACCTAATGGAACATAGTCTAAGAAACCTTTTTGGGGGCACTTGTTGGTACTCCTAGGTGAAGGGGCTCAACTGGATGCTCGGTTCGGCCGGTTTGGAGATAGTGCTAATCTTGATGCAAGATAGGTGCACGGTTTGCATGGAACATACCAAATTGCTTGGAAATCAATCTAGATGCACCAGTCCTTGATGATGTGTGTCATATGGAATCTTGCTTTGGTTAGTTTAGAAACAATGTTAGTTTCGGTGCAAGATATGTGCATGGTTTGCGCCTAATGCACCATAGTCTAAGAAACCATTTTGGAAGCACCTGTTGGTACTTCGGTGAAGAGACTCAAGTGGAAGCTCGGTTTGATCTGTTTGGAGATAGCGCTACTTTTGATGCAAGATAGATGCATGGTCTGCATGGAACGTACCATATGCTTAGAAATTAATTTGGACACACCCGATAGAACTCCTTGATGACATGTGTCATATGGAATCTCGCTTTGGTGTGCTTAGAGACAGTATTAGTTTCGGTGCAAGATATGTGCACGGTTTGCGCCTAATGCACCAAAGTTTAAGAAACCATTTTGGAAGCACCTGTTCGTACTCCTAGGTGAAGAGGCTCAAGTGGAGGCTCGGTTCGGTCTGTTTAGAGATTGTGCTAATCTTGATGCAAGATAGGTGCACGATTTGCATCGAACATACCATATGCTCAGAAATCAATTTGGATGCACTAGATGGAACTCCTAGATGACATGTGTCATATGGAATCTCACTTTGGTCCGTTTAGAGACAGTGTTAGTTTCGGTGCAAGATAGGTGCACGGTTTGCACCTAATGCACCATAGGATATGAAACCATTTTGGTCGCACCCGATGGTACTCCTAGGTCAAGGGGCTCAAGTGAAAGCTCAGTTTGGTCCATTTGGAGATAGTGCTAATCTTTATGCAAGATAGATGCACAAATTAATTAGGACGCACCTGATATAACTCCTTGATGATGTGTGTCATATGGAATCTTGCTTCGGTTCGTTTAGAGACAGTGTTAGTTTTGGTAGAAGATATGTGCACGGTTTACGCCTAATGCACCATAGGCTAAGAAACCATTTTAGACGCATCTGATGGTACTCGTAGTTGAAGAGGCTGGAGGCTTAGTTGAAGAGGCTGGAGGCTCAATTTGGTCTGTTCAGATATAGTGCTAATATTGATGCAAGATAGTTGCACAGTTTGCATGGATCGTACCATATGTTTAGAAATCAATTTGGACGCACCCAATGGAACTCGTAGATGACGTGTGACACATGGAATCTTGATTCGGTCTGTTTGGAGACAATGTTAGTTTTGGTGCAAGATAGGTGCATAGTTTGCGCCTAATGCACTATAGTCTAAGAAACCATTTTTGACGCACCTGTTTGTACTCCTAGATGAAGAGGCTCAAGTGGAAGCTCGGTTCGGTCTGTTTGGAGATAGTGCTAATCTTGATGCAAGGTAGGTGCATGGTTTGCATGGAACATACCATATGCATGGAAATCAATTTGGAAGCACCCGATGGAACTCCTTGATGACGTGTGTCATATGGAATCTCGCTTTGGTGTGCTTAGAGACAGTATTAGTTTTGGTGCAAGATATGTGCATGGTTTGAGCCTAATGCACCAAAGTCTAAGAAACCATTTTTGACGCACCTGTTTGTACTCCTCGATAAAGAGGCTCAGGTGGAAGCTCGGTTCGGTCTGTTTAGAGATAGTGCTAATCTTGATGCAAGATAGGTGCACGGTTTGCATGGAACATACCATATGCATGGAAATCAATTTGGATGCACTCGATGGAACTCCTTGATGAAGTGTGTCATATGGAATCTCGCTTTGGTCTGTTTAGAAATAGTGCTAGTTTCGGTGCAAGTTATGTGCATGGTTTACGCCTAATGCACCATAGTCTAAGAAACCATTTTGGAAGCACCTGTTGGTACTTCGGTGAAGAGGCTCAAGTGGAAGCTCGGTTTGATCTGTTTGGAGATAGTGCTAATCTTCATGCAAGATAGGTGCATGATTTGCAAGAACATATCATATGCTTAGAAATCAATTTGGACGCTCCCAATGGAACTCCTAGATGACGTGTGTCATATGGAATCTTGCTTCGGTCCGTTTGTAGACATTGTAAGTTTTAGTGCAAGGTAGGTGCACAGTTTGCGCCTAATGCACCATACTCTAAGAAACCATTTTGCACGAACTGTTTGGTAATCCTAGGTGTAGAGGCTCAAGTGGAAGCTTGGTTCGGTCAGTTTGGAGATAGTGCTAATCCTTATGCAAGGTAGGTGCATGGTTTGCATGGAACATACCATATGCTTGGAAATCAATTTGCATGCACCCGATGGAACTCCTTGATGACGTGTGTCATATGGAATCTCGCTTTGGTCCATTTGGAGACATTGTTAGTTTCAGGGCAAGATAGGTGCACAGTTTGCACCTAATGGACCATAGTCTAAGAAACCTTTTTGTGGGCACTTGTTGGTACTCCTAGGTGAAGGGGCTCAAACTGGATGCTCGGTTCGGCCTGTTTGGAGATAGTGCTAATCTTGATGCAAGATAGGTGCACGGTTTGCATGGAGCATACGAAATTGCTTGGAAATCTATCTGGATGCACCCGTCCTTGATGATGTGTGTCATATGGAATCTTGCTTTGGTTAGTTTAGAAACAGTGTTAGTTTCGGTGCAAGATATGTGCATGGTTTGCGTCTAATGCAGCATAGTCTAAGAAACCATTTTGGAAGCACCTGTTGGTACTTCGGTGAAGAGGCTCAAGTGGAAGCTCGGTTTGATCTGTTTGGAGATAGCGCTACTTTTGATGCAAGATAGATGCACGGTCTGCATGGAACGTACCATATGCTTAGAAATTAATTTGGACACACCCGATAGAACTCCTTGACGACGTGTGTCATATGGAATCTCGCTTTGGTGTGCTTAGAGACAGTATTAGTTTCGGTGCAAGATATGTGCACGGTTTGCGCCTAATGCACCAAAGTTTAAGAAACCATTTTGGAAGCACCTGTTCGTACCCCTAGGTGAAGAGGCTCAAGTGGAGGCTCGGTTCGATCTGTTTAGAGATAGTGCTAATCTTGATGCAAGATAGGTGCACGATTTGCATCGAACATACCATATGGTCATAAATCAATTTGGATGCACTAGATGGAACTCCTAGATGACAGGTGTCATATGGAATCTCACTTTGGTCCGTTTAGAGACAGTGTTAGTTTCGGTGCAAGATAGGTGCACGGTTTGCACCTAATGCACCATAGGATAAGAAACCATTTTGGTCGCACCCGATGGTACTCCTAGGTCAAGGGGCTCAAGTCAAAGCTCAGTTTGGTCTATTTGGAGATAGTGCTAATCTTTATCTCTACCCCTATAATACACCTATTTTAATAAATCTACAGCCACACAACAAGTATTGACTCCATAGTCTTGTTGTATGCTACATCCACACCTGCAAATGTACACAGAAAATAAAACACTATCAAAACGGATGTACCAGATCATCTCTTAGTCATTCTCTCTCATTACTCATCCAAATCTAACGGCTCATGTTCAATGTGTCTGCCCTCCCGCAGACCTCCAACGCGCATGCAGATCGTTCTCACGTTTAATTCGGTTGCCCCCATCCACGATCATTTGACTCCCAGACCGACGGCACAGGAAGCGGCGACCACCAAGGACACGACACACGGTGACCGCGAGGGCCAAGACACTAAGAGCGGGGACACAGATCGCCACTGCCCAGGGACGGCGACGAGGGCAGTGATGGGCGGCCACAGAGGACGACTGATTGCAGTCCGGCACTCCGGCAACAGATCAGTCCGAGACTTCGAGTAGTGGTCGTGGGTTAGCAGTACACACGCACGGCGGCGCCGGCGCCGGCGGCACAGCCAACTGCGAGGCGTTCATTGCCTTCTGAATCCTGGACGGCAGCAAAGTGGCGTGGACACGCACGCACAGCAGCAGCGGCATCACGACCAACTGCATTTGTAAGCTTCTTCAGACAATTGTTGATGCTTTTCTTGGCTACCGCCGTGCTCTGTTTTAGTTTCTTTTCTTCTTCCCGTACCTTTTCAGTAAGTTCAGTAGTCTGCAAGAGATGGTGTAAGTTAGGTGAGTTGTTTTCCCTCACGTTCACAAATTGTTCTAACCTTTCCAAAAATGTTTGTTCCAATCATCATGACATATGGCAAAAATTGGATTTTCAGGTGCTACAGGTACATAGCCAGGCCAAATCATTAGCTTGCAGATTTAATCTCCCTCAAGGCACCACTATCGGTAAGTTTGCCATTTGCTACCTGGTTAAATTAGATACGCCACTGTTGATTCCTTATATTAGTATATTGCGAAATCATTTGCTTGCAGGTTTGAAAAAACAAGAAGACATGGCATCTCAGAAATCAGAACGCACTGTGTTAGGTGAAATAACAAATGACAACACAGGTATTTGGCTATTCATAAATCAAATCGCACAACTGTCGTGGCTTTGCTGTCATTATATATAAACACTTGCAGCACCTCTAGATGAGGCCGAGCGAAAGAAGCAAGAAAGGAATAGAAAACAACGAGAATACCGAGCAAGGAGAAAGGCTGAGGAATCTGAAGAAATAAGACAAGAAAGGAACAAAAGACGACGGGAAGAACGATTATTCAATATGACAGTAACATTAACAAATAATAATAATACCCTAGGAGGAGCTAATCATTGTACTGTCTGCAATTGCTACTCTTTACCAACATTAATTAGGTGTCTTTGTCTATCTCAAACTTTACTCTACTAGTATAATGCCCGTGCTAACGCAACGGTTTTATTTTGAAAATGTACATAATATAAGAGATAGGTGAGACTCTGATTATAAAATAGACAGTGTCATCAGGGGTAGCTCTATGTTGCCTTGTCGAGGGGTGTGTCGAGGCAAACAACAAGAGTTTTGGCTAAACCAAAAAAGAAATTAGATCCATCAGGAAAGTACACCAAGAATATAGTGTATAAAGATGTCCTACAATGGTGACAGGGTGGTAAGTAATGTTCTAAATGAATATTTTATCATTTGCAATGGAGTATTGCTTGCACTCTGTAGCTTCAAGTGAATTTTCTTGTACCAAGATCCTAAACCATTGCGGTTGTCTTATATGGTATTTATGTTATATTATATCAATGTTAGATGGTTCCTGATGACACTGTCTATTTTATAATCAGAGTCTCACCTATCTCTTATATTATGTACATTTCCAAAATAAAACCGTTGCATTAGCACGGGCATTATACTTGCAAGATAGATGCACGGTTTGCATGGAACATACGATATGGTCAAAAATTAATTAGGACGCACTTAATATAACTCCTAGATGATGTGTGCCATATGGAATCTTGCTTCGGTTTGTTTAGAGACAGTGTTAGTTTTGGTAGAAGATATGTGCACGGTTTACGCCTAATGCACCATAGGCTAAGAAACCATTTTAGATGCATCTGATGGTACTCGTAGTTGAAGAGGCTGGAGGCTCAATTTGGTCTGTTCAGATATAGTGCTAATCTTGATGCAAGATAGTTGCACAGTTTGCATGGATCGTACCATATGTTTAGAAATCAATTTGGACACACCCAATGGAACTCGTAGATGACGTGTCACATGGAATCTTGATTCGGTCTATTTGGAGACAATGTTAGTTTTGGTGCAAGATAGGTGCATAGTTTGTGCCGAATGCACTATAGTCTAAGAAACCATTTTTAACGCACTTGTTTGTACTCCTAGATGAAGAGGCTCAAGTAGAAGCTCGGTTCGGTCTGTTTGGAGATAGTGCTAATCTTGATGCAAGGTAGGTGCATGGTTTGCATGGAACATACCATATGCATGGAAATCAATTTGGAAGCACCCGACGGAACTCCTTGATGACGTGTGTCATATGGAATCTCGCTTTGGTGTGCCTAGAGACAGTATTAGTTTCGGTGCAAGATATGTGCACGGTTTGCATTGAACATACCAAATGCTTGGAAATCAATCTGGACGCACATGATGGTGCAAGATAGGTGCACGGTTTGCATGGAACATACCATATGCTTGGAAATCAATTTGGATGCACCCGTCCTTGATGATGTGTGTCATATGGAATCTTGCTTTGGTTAGTTTAGAAACAGTGTTAGTTTCGGTGCAAGATATGTGCATGGTTTGCGCCTAATGCACCATAGTCTGAGAAACCATTTTGGAAGAACCTGTTGGTACTTCGGTGAAAAGGCTCAAGTGGAAGCTCGGTTTGATCTGTTCGGAGATAGTGCTACTCTTGATGCAAGATAGATGCACGGTCTGCATGGAACGTACCATGTGCTTAGAAATTAATTTAGACACACCCGATAGAACTCCTTGATGACGTGTGTCAAATGGAATCTCGCTTTGGTGTGCTTAGAGACAGTATTAGTTTCGGCGCAAGATATGTGCATGGTTTGCGACTAATGCACCAAAGTCTAAGAAACCATTTTGGAAGCATGTGTTGGTACTCCTAGGTGAAGATGCTCAAGTGGAGGCTCGGTTCGGTCTGTTTAGAGATAGTTCTAATCTTGAGGCAAGATAGGTGCACAATTTGCATGGAACATACCATATGCTCAGAAATCAATTTGGACGCACCAAATGGAACTCCTAGATGACATGTGTCATATGGAATCTCACTTCGGTCCGTTTAGAGACAGTGTTAGTTTCGGTGCAAGATAGATGCACGGTTTGCACCTAATGCACGATAGGATAAAAAACCATTTTCGACACACCCGATGGTACTCAAGTGAAAGCTCAGTTTTATCTGTTTGGAGATAGTGCTATAGATGCACGGTTTGCATGGAACATACGATATGGTCAGAAATCAATTAGGATGCACCTGATATAACTCCTTGATGATGTGTGTCATATGGAATCTTGCTGCGGTTCGTTTAGAGACTGTTAGTTTTGGTAGAAGATATGTGCACGATTTACGCCTAATGCACCATAGGCTAAGAAACCATTTTATACGCATCCGATGGAACTCGTAGTTGAAGAGGCTCCAGTTTAGGCTCGATTTGGTCTCTTCATATATAGTGCTAATCTTGATGCAAGATAGTTGCAAAGTTTGCATGGAACATACCATATGTTAAGAAATCAATTTGGACACACCCAATGGAACTCCTAGATGACGTGTGTCATATGGAATCTCGCTTCGGTTTGTTTCGAGATAATGTTAGTTTCGGTGCAAGATAAATGCATAGTCTGTCCCTATTGCACCATAGTCTAAGAAACCATTTTTGACACACCTGTTTGTACTCCTAGATGAAGAGGCTCAAGTGGAAGCTCGGTTCGGTCTGTTTGGAGATAGTGATAATCTTGATGCAAAATAGGTGCACGGTTTGCATAGAACATACCATATGCTTGGAAATCAATTTGGATGCTCCCGATGGAACTCCTTCATGACGTGTGTCATATGGAATCTCGCTTTGGTCTGATTAGAAACAGTGTTAGTTTCGGTGCAAGATATGTGCATGGTTTGCGCCTAATGCACCATAGTCTAAGAAACCATTTTGGAAGCACCTGTTGGTACTTCGGTGTAGAGGCTCAAGTGGAAGCTCGGTTTGATCTGTTTGGAGATAGTACTAATCTTCATGCAAGATAGGTGCATGATTTGCAAGGAACATACCATATGCTTAGAAATCAATTTGGACGCACCCAATGGAACTCCTAGATGACGTGTGTCATATGGAATCTTGTTTCGGTCCGTTCGTAGACATTGTAAGTTTTAGTGCAAGATAGGTGCATAGTTTGTTGCCTAATGCAGCATAGTCTAAGAAACCATTTTGGACGCACTATTTGGTACTCCTTGGTGAAGAGGCTCAAATGGAAGCTTGGTTTGGTCAGTTCGCAGATAGTGCTATTCCTTATGCAAGGTAGTTGCATGGTTTGCATGGAACGTACCATATGCTCAGAAATCAATTTGGACGCACCAGATGGAACTCCTAGATGACATGTGTCATATGGAATCTCACTTTTGTCCGTTTAGAGATAGTGTTAGTTTCGGTGCAAGATAGGTGCACGGTTTGCACCTAATGCACCATAGGATAAGAAACGATTTTGGTCGCACCCGATGGTACTCCTAGGTCAAGGGGATCAAGCGAAAGCTCAGTTTGGTCTGTTTGGAGATAGTGCTAATCTTTATGCAAGATAGATGCACGGTTTGCATGGAACATACGATATGGTCAAAAATCAATTAGGAAGCACCTGATGTCACTCCTTGATGACGTGTGTCATATGGAATCTTGCTTCGGTTCGTTTAGAGACAGTGTTACTTTTGGTAGAAGATATGTGCATGGTTTACGCCTAATGCACCATAGGCTAAGAAACCAATTTAGACGCATCCGATGGTACTCGTACTTGAAAAGGCTGGAACCTCGATCTGGTCTGTTCAGATATAGTGCTAATCTTGATGCAAGATAGCTGCACAGTTTGCATGGATCGTACCATATGTTAAGAAATTAATTTGGACGCACCCAATGAAACTCCTAGACGATGTGTGTCATATGGAATCTTGATTCGGTCTGTTTGGAGATAATGTTAGTTTCGGTGCAAGATAGGTGCATAGTTTGTGTCTAATGCACTATAGTCTAAGAAACCATTTGTGATGCACATGTTTGTACTCCTAGATGAAGAGGCTCAAGTGGAAGCTCGGTTCGGTCTGTTTGGAGATAGTGCTAATCTTGATGCAAGATAGGTGCACGGTTTGCATGGAACATACCATATGCTTGGAAATCAATTTGGATGCACCCGATCGAACTCCTAGATGACTTGTGTCATATGGAATCTCACTTCTGTCTATTTGTAGACATTGTAAGTTTTATTGCAAGATAGGTGCACAGTTTGCGCATAATGCACCATAGTCTAAGAAACCAGTTTGGACGGACTATTTGGTACTCCTGGGTGAAGAGGCTCAAGTGGAAGCTAGGTTCGGTCAGTTTGGAGATGGTGCTAATCCTTATGCAACGTAGGTGCATGGTTTGTATGGAACATATCATATGCTTGGAAATCAATTTGGATGCACCCGATGGAAGTCCTTGATTATGTGTGTCATATGGAATCTCGCTTCCGTCCATTTAGAGACATTGTTAGTTTCGGTGCAAGATAGGTGCACAGTTTGCACCTAATGCACCATAGTCTAAGAAACCATTTTGGACGCACTTCTTGGTACTCCTAGGTGAAGGGGCTCATGTGGATGCTCGGTTCGATCTTTTTGGAGATAGTGCTAATCTTGGTGCAAGATAGGTGCACGGTTTGCATGGAATATACCAAATGCTTGGAAATCAATCTAGACACACATGATGGAACTCCTAGATGACGTGTGTCATACGAAATCTTGTTTCGGTCTATTTGGAGACAATGTTAGTTTCGGTGCAAGATAGGTGCAAGGTTTGCACATAATGCAGCATAGGCTAAGAAACCATTTTGGACGCACCCGATGGTACTCCTAGGTAAAAGGCTCAAGTGAAAGCTCGGTTTGGTCTATTTGGAGATAGTGCTAATCTTGTTGCAAGATAGATGCACGGCCTGCATGGAACGTACCATATGTCATACCCGATAAAACTCCTTGATGACGTGTGTCATATGGAATCTCGCTCTGGTGTGCTTACAGACAGTATTAGTTTCGGTGCAAGATATGTGCATGGTTTGCGCCTAATGCACCAAAGTCTAAGAAACCATTTTAGAAGCACCTGTTGGTACTCCTAGGTGAAGAGGCTCAAGTGGACCCTTGGTTTGCTCTGTTTAGAGATAGTGCTAATCTTGATGCAAGATAGGTGCACGATTTGCATGGAACATACCATATGTTCAGAAATAAATTTGGACGCACCAGATGGAACTCCTAGATGACATGTGTCATATGGAATCTCACTTCGGTTCGTTTAGAGACAGTGTTAGTTTCGATGCAAGATAGGTGCACGCTTTGCACCTAATGCACCATAGGATAAGAAATCATTTTGGATGCACCCGATGGTACTCCTAGGTCAGGGGGCCCAAGTGAAAGATTGGTTTGGTCTGTTTGGAGATAGTGCAAATCTTGATGCAAGATAGATGCACGGTTTGCATGGAACATACGATATTCTCAGAAATCAATTAGGACGCACCTGATATAACTCCTTGATGATGTGTGTCATATCGAATCTTGCTTCGGTTCGTTTAGAGACAGTGTTAGTTTTGGTAGAAGATATATGTGCACGGTTTACGCCTAATGCTCCATAGCCTAAGAAACCATTTTAGATGCACCCGATGGTACTCGTAGTTGAAGAGGCTCAAGTGGAGGCTCGATTTGGTCTGTTCAGATATTGTGCTAATCTTGATGCAAGATAGTTGCACGGATTGCATGGAACGTACCATATGTTAAGAAATCAATTTGGACGCACCCAATGGAACTCCTAGATGATGTGTGTCATATGGAATCTCGCTTCGGTCGGTTTGGAGACAATGTTAGTTTTGGTGCAAGATAGGTGCATAGTTTGTGCCTAATGCACCATAGTCTAAGAAAACATTTTTGTTGCACCTATTTGTATTCCTAGATGAAGAGGCTCAAGTGGAAGCTCAGTTCGGTCTATTGGAGATAATGCTAATCTTGATGCAAGATTGGTGCACGGTTTGCATGGAACATACCTTATGCTTGGAAATCAATCTGTATGCACCCGATGGAACTCCTCGATGACTTGTGTCATATGGAATCTCGCTTTGGTCTGTTTAGAAACAGTGTTAGTTTCGGTGCAAGATATGTGCAAGGTTTGCGCCTAATGCACCATAGTCTAAGAAACCATTTTGGAAGCACCTATTGGTACTTCGGTGAAGAGGCTCAAGTGGAAGCTCAGTTTGATCTGTTTGGAGATAGTGCTAATCTTGATGCAAGATAGGTGCATGATTTGCAAGGAACATACCATATGCTTAGAAATCAATTTGGACACACCCAATGGAACTCATAGATGACGTGTGTCATATGGAATCTTGCTTCGGTCCGTTTGTAGACATTGTAAGTTTTATTGCAAGATAGGTGCACAGTGTGCGCATAATGCACCATAGTCTAAGAAACCAGTTTGGACGCACTATTTGGTACTCTTGGGTGAAGAGGCTCAGGTAGAAGCTTGGTTCGGTCAGTTTAGATATGGTGCTAATCCTTATGCAACGTAGGTGCATGCTTTGTATGGAACATACCATATGCTTGGAAATCAATTTGGATGCACCCGATGGAACTCCTTGATGATGTGTGTCTTATGGAATCTCGCTTCGGTCCATTTGGAGACATTGTTAGTTTCGGTGTAAGATAGGTGCACAGTTTGCACCTAATGCACCATAGTCTAAGAAACCATTTTGGACGCACTTGTTGGTACTCCTAGGTGAAGGGGCTCAAGTGGATGCTCGGTTCGGTCTGTTTGGAGATAGTGCTAATCTTGGTGCAAGATAGGTCCACGGTTTGCATGGAACATACCAAATGCTTGGAAATCAATCTGGACGCACATGATGGAACTCCTAGACGACGTGTGTCATAAGAAATCTTGTTTCGGTCTATTTGGAGACAGTGTTAGTTTCGGTGCAAGATAGGTGCAAGGTTTGCACATAATGCAGCATAGGCTAAGAAACCATTTTGGACGCACCCGATGGTACTTCTAGGTAACAGGCTCAAGTGAAAGCTCGGTTTGGTCTATTTGGAGATAGTGCTAATCTTGATGCAAGATAGATGCACGGTCTGCATGGAATGTACCATATGTTTACAAATTATTTTGGACACACCCGATAGAACTCCTTGATGATGTGTGTCATATGGAATCTCGCTTTGGTGTGCTTAGAGACAATATTAGTTTCGGTGCAAGATATGTGCACGGTTTGCGCCTAATGCACCAAAGTCTAAGAAACCATTTTGGAAGCACCTGTTGGTACTCCTAGGTGAAGAGGCTCAAGTGGAGGCTCGGTTCGGTCTGTTTAGAGATAGTGCTAATCTTGATGCAAGATAGGTGCACGATTTGCATGGAACATACCATATGCTCAGAAACAATTTGGACGCACCAGATGGAACTCCTAGATGACATGTGTCATATGGAATCTCACTTCGGTCCGTTTAGGGACATTGTTAGTTTCGGTGCAAGATAGGTGCACGGTTTGCACCTAATGCACCATAGGATAAGAAACCATTTTGGACGCACCCGATGGTACTCCTAGGTAAAAGGCTCAAGTGAAAGCTCGGTTTGGTCTATTTGGAGATAGTGCTAATCTTGATGCAAGATAGATGCACGGTCTGCATGGAATGTACCATATGTTTAGAAATTATTTTGGACACACCCGATAGAACTCCTTGATGACGTGTGTCAAATAGAATCTCGCTTTGGTGTGCTTAGAGACAGTATTAGTTTCGGTGCAAGATATGTGCACGGTTTGCGCCTAATGCACCAAAGTCTAAGAAACCATTTTGGAAGCACCTGCTGGTACTCCTAGGTGAAGAGGCTCAAGTGGAGGCTCGGTTTGGTCTGTTTAGAGATAGTGCTAATCTTGATGCAAGATAGGTGCACGATTTGCATGGAACATACCATATGCTCAGAAATCAATTTGGACGCACCAGATGGAACTCCTAGATGACATGTGTCATATGGAATCTCACTTTGGTCTGTTTAGAGACAGTGTTAGTTTCGGTGCAAGATATGTGCACGGTTTGCACCTAATGCAGCATAGGATAAGAAACCATTTTGGACGCACCCGATGGTACTCCTAGGTCAAGGGGGCTCAAGTGAAAGCTCAGTTTGGTCTGTTTGGAGATAGTGCTAATCTTGATGCAGGATAGATGCACGGTTTGCATGGAACATACGATATGCTTAGAAATCAATTAGGACACACCTGATATAACTACTTGATGATGTGTGTCATATGCAATCTTGCTTCGATTCGTTTAGAGACAGTGTTAGTTTTGGTAGAAGATATGTGCATGGTTTACGCCTAATGCACCATAGCCTAAGAAACCATTTTAGATGCACCAAATGGTACACATAGTTGAAGAGGCTCAAGTGGAGGCTCGATTTAGTCTGTTCAGATATAGTGCTAATCTTGATGCAAGATAGTTGCACAGTTTGCATGGAACGTACCATATGTTAAGAAATCAATTTGGACGCACCCAATGGAACTCCGAGATGATGTGTGTCATAGGAATCTCGCTTCGGTCAGTTTGGAGACAATGTTAGTTTCGGTGCAAGATAGATGTATAGTTTGTGCCTAATGCACCATAGTCTAAGAAACCATTTTTGATGCACCTATTTGTACTCCTAGATGAAGAGGCTCAAGTGGAAGCTAGGTTCGGTCTATTGGAGATAGTGCTGATCTTGATGCAAGATAGGTGCACAGTTTGTATGGAACATACCATATGCTTGGAAATCAATTTGGATGCACCCGATGCAACTCCTTGATGACTTGTGTCATATGGAATCTCGCTTTGGTGTGCTTAGAGACAGTATTAGTTTTGGTGCAAGATATGTGCATGGTTTGAGCCTAATGCACCAAAGTCTAAGAAACCATTTTTGACGCACCTGTTTGTACTCCTCGATAAAGAGGCTCAGGTGGAAGCTCGGTTCGGTCTGTTTAGAGATAGTGCTAATCTTGATGCAAGATAGGTGCACGGTTTGCATGGAACATACCATATGCATGGAAAACAATTTGGATGCACTCGATGGAACTCCTTGATGAAGTGTGTCATATGGAATCTCGCTTTGGTCTGTTTAGAAACAGTGCTAGTTTCGGTGCAAGTTATGTGCATGGTTTACGCCTAATGCACCATAGTCTAAGAAACCATTTTGGAAGCACCTGTTGGTACTTCGGTGAAGAGGCTCAAGTGGAAGCTCGGTTTGATCTGTTTGGAGATAGTGCTAATCTTCATGCAAGATAGGTGCATGATTTGCAAGAACATATCATATGCTTAGAAATCAATTTGGACGCTCCCAATGGAACTCCTAGATGACGTGTGTCATATGGAATCTTGCTTCGGTCCGTTTGTAGACATTGTAAGTTTTAGTGCAAGGTAGGTGCACAGTTTGCGCCTAATGCACCATACTCTAAGAAACCATTTTGCACGAACTGTTTGGTAATCCTAGGTGTAGAGGCTCAAGTGGAAGCTTGGTTCGGTCAGTTTGGAGATAGTGCTAATCCTTATGCAAGGTAGGTGCATGGTTTGCATGGAACATACCATATGCTTGGAAATCAATTTGCATGCACCCGATGGAACTCCTTGATGACGTGTGTCATATGGAATCTCGCTTTGGTCCATTTGGAGACATTGTTAGTTTCAGGGCAAGATAGGTGCACAGTTTGCACCTAATGGACCATAGTCTAAGAAACCTTTTTGTGGGCACTTGTTGGTACTCCTAGGTGAAGGGGCTCAAACTGGATGCTCGGTTCGGCCTGTTTGGAGATAGTGCTAATCTTGATGCAAGATAGGTGCACGGTTTGCATGGAGCATACGAAATTGCTTGGAAATCTATCTGGATGCACCCGTCCTTGATGATGTGTGTCATATGGAATCTTGCTTTGGTTAGTTTAGAAACAGTGTTAGTTTCGGTGCAAGATATGTGCATGGTTTGCGTCTAATGCAGCATAGTCTAAGAAACCATTTTGGAAGCACCTGTTGGTACTTCGGTGAAGAGGCTCAAGTGGAAGCTCGGTTTGATCTGTTTGGAGATAGCGCTACTTTTGATGCAAGATAGATGCACGGTCTGCATGGAACGTACCATATGCTTAGAAATTAATTTGGACACACCCGATAGAACTCCTTGATGACGTGTGTCATATGGAATCTCGCTTTGGTGTGCTTAGAGACAGTATTAGTTTCGGTGCAAGATATGTGCACGGTTTGCGCCTAATGCACCAAAGTTTAAGAAACCATTTTGGAAGCACCTGTTCGTACCCCTAGGTGAAGAGGCTCAAGTGGAGGCTCGGTTCGATCTGTTTAGAGATAGTGCTAATCTTGATGCAAGATAGGTGCACGATTTGCATCGAACATACCATATGCTCATAAATCAATTTGGATGCACTAGATGGAACTCCTAGATGACAGGTGTCATATGGAATCTCACTTTGGTCCGTTTAGAGACAGTGTTAGTTTCGGTGCAAGATAGGTGCACGGTTTGCACCTAATGCACCATAGGATAAGAAACCATTTTGGTCGCACCCGATGGTACTCCTAGGTCAAGGGGCTCAAGTCAAAGCTCAGTTTGGTCTATTTGGAGATAGTGCTAATCTTTATCTCTACCCCTATAATACACCTATTTTAATAAATCTACAGCCACACAACAAGTATTGACTCCATAGTCTTGTTGTATGCTACATCCACACCTGCAAATGTACACAGAAAATAAAACACTATCAAAACGGATGTACCAGATCATCTCTTAGTCATTCTCTCTCATTACTCATCCAAATCTAACGGGTCATGTTCAATGTGTCTGCCCTCCCGCAGACCTCCAACGCGCATGCAGATCGTTCTCACGTTTAATTCGGTTGCCCCCATCCACGATCATTTGACTCCCAGGCCGACGGCACAGGAAGCGGCGACCACCAAGGACACGACACACGGTGACCGCGAGGGCCAAGACACTAAGAGCGGGGACACAGATCGCCACTGCCCAGGGACGGCGACGAGGGCAGTGATGGGCGGCCACAGAGGACGACTGATTGCAGTCCGGCACTCCGGCAACAGATCAGTCCGAGACTTCGAGTAGTGGTCGTGGGTTAGCAGTACACACGCACGGCGGCGCCGGCGCCGGCGGCACAGCCAACTGCGAGGCGTTCATTGCCTTCTGAATCCTGGACGGCAGCAAAGTGGCGTGGACACGCACGCACAGCAGCAGCGGCATCACGACCAACTGCATTTGTAAGCTTCTTCAGACAATTGTTGATGCTTTTCTTGGCTACCGCCGTGCTCTGTTTTAGTTTCTTTTCTTCTTCCCGTACCTTTTCAGTAAGTTCAGTAGTCTGCAAGAGATGGTGTAAGTTAGGTGAGTTGTTTTCCCTCACGTTCACAAATTGTTCTAACCTTTCCAAAAATGTTTGTTCCAATCATCATGACATATGGCAAAAATTGGATTTTCAGGTGCTACAGGTACATAGCCAGGCCAAATCATTAGCTTGCAGATTTAATCTCCCTCAAGGCACCACTATCGGTAAGTTTGCCATTTGCTACCTGGTTAAATTAGATACGCCACTGTTGATTCCTTATATTAGTATATTGCGAAATCATTTGCTTGCAGGTTTGAAAAAACAAGAAGACATGGCATCTCAGAAATCAGAACGCACTGTGTTAGGTGAAATAACAAATGACAACACAGGTATTTGGCTATTCATAAATCAAATCGCACAACTGTCGTGGCTTTGCTGTCATTATATATAAACACTTGCAGCACCTCTAGATGAGGCCGAGCGAAAGAAGCAAGAAAGGAATAGAAAACAACGAGAATACCGAGCAAGGAGAAAGGCTGAGGAATCTGAAGAAATAAGACAAGAAAGGAACAAAAGACGACGGGAAGAACGATTATTCAATATGACAGTAACATTAACAAATAATAATAATACCCTAGGAGGAGCTAATCATTGTACTGTCTGCAATTGCTACTCTTTACCAACATTAATTAGGTGTCTTTGTCTATCTCAAACTTTACTCTACTAGTATAATGCCCGTGCTAACGCAACGGTTTTATTTTGAAAATGTACATAATATAAGAGATAGGTGAGACTCTGATTATAAAATAGACAGTGTCATCAGGGGTAGCTCTATGTTGCCTTGTCGAGGGGTGTGTCGAGGCAAACAACAAGAGTTTTGGCTAAACCAAAAAAGAAATTAGATCCATCAGGAAAGTACACCAAGAATATAATGTATAAAGATGTCCTACAATGGTGACAGGGTGGTAAGTAATGTTCTAAATGAATATTTTATCATTTGCAATGGAGTATTGCTTGCACTCTGTAGCTTCAAGTGAATTTTCTTGTACCAAGATCCTAAACCATTGCGGTTGTCTTATATGGTATTTATGTTATATTATATCAATGTTAGATGGTTCCTGATGACACTGTCTATTTTATAATCAGAGTCTCACCTATCTCTTATATTATGTACATTTCCAAAATAAAACCGTTGCATTAGCACGGGCATTATACTTGCAAGATAGATGCACGGTTTGCATGGAACATACGATATGGTCAAAAATTAATTAGGACGCACTTAATATAACTCCTAGATGATGTGTGCCATATGGAATCTTGCTTCGGTTTGTTTAGAGACAGTGTTAGTTTTGGTAGAAGATATGTGCACGGTTTACGCCTAATGCACCATAGGCTAAGAAACCATTTTAGATGCATCTGATGGTACTCGTAGTTGAAGAGGCTGGAGGCTCAATTTGGTCTGTTCAGATATAGTGCTAATCTTGATGCAAGATAGTTGCACAGTTTGCATGGATCGTACCATATGTTTAGAAATCAATTTGGACACACCCAATGGAACTCGTAGATGACGTGTCACATGGAATCTTGATTCGGTCTATTTGGAGACAATGTTAGTTTTGGTGCAAGATAGGTGCATAGTTTGTGCCGAATGCACTATAGTCTAAGAAACCATTTTTAACGCACTTGTTTGTACTCCTAGATGAAGAGGCTCAAGTAGAAGCTCGGTTCGGTCTGTTTGGAGATAGTGCTAATCTTGATGCAAGGTAGGTGCATGGTTTGCATGGAACATACCATATGCATGGAAATCAATTTGGAAGCACCCGACGGAACTCCTTGATGACGTGTGTCATATGGAATCTCGCTTTGGTGTGCCTAGAGACAGTATTAGTTTCGGTGCAAGATATGTGCACGGTTTGCATTGAACATACCAAATGCTTGGAAATCAATCTGGACGCACATGATGGTGCAAGATAGGTGCACGGTTTGCATGGAACATACCATATGCTTGGAAATCAATTTGGATGCACCCGTCCTTGATGATGTGTGTCATATGGAATCTTGCTTTGGTTAGTTTAGAAACAGTGTTAGTTTCGGTGCAAGATATGTGCATGGTTTGCGCCTAATGCACCATAGTCTGAGAAACCATTTTGGAAGAACCTGTTGGTACTTCGGTGAAAAGGCTCAAGTGGAAGCTCGGTTTGATCTGTTTGGAGATAGTGCTACTCTTGATGCAAGATAGATGCACGGTCTGCATGGAACGTACCATGTGCTTAGAAATTAATTTAGACACACCCGATAGAACTCCTTGATGACGTGTGTCAAATGGAATCTCGCTTTGGTGTGCTTAGAGACAGTATTAGTTTCGGCGCAAGATATGTGCATGGTTTGCGACTAATGCACCAAAGTCTAAGAAACCATTTTGGAAGCATGTGTTGGTACTCCTAGGTGAAGATGCTCAAGTGGAGGCTCGGTTCGGTCTGTTTAGAGATAGTTCTAATCTTGAGGCAAGATAGGTGCACAATTTGCATGGAACATACCATATGCTCAGAAATCAATTTGGACGCACCAAATGGAACTCCTAGATGACATGTGTCATATGGAATCTCACTTCGGTCCGTTTAGAGACAGTGTTAGTTTCGGTGCAAGATAGATGCACGGTTTGCACCTAATGCACGATAGGATAAAAAACCATTTTCGACACACCCGATGGTACTCAAGTGAAAGCTCAGTTTTATCTGTTTGGAGATAGTGCTATAGATGCACGGTTTGCATGGAACATACGATATGGTCAGAAATCAATTAGGATGCACCTGATATAACTCCTTGATGATGTGTGTCATATGGAATCTTGCTGCGGTTCGTTTAGAGACTGTTAGTTTTGGTAGAAGATATGTGCACGATTTACGCCTAATGCACCATAGGCTAAGAAACCATTTTATACGCATCCGATGGAACTCGTAGTTGCAGAGGCTCCAGTTTAGGCTCGATTTGGTCTCTTCATATATAGTGCTAATCTTGATGCAAGATAGTTGCAAAGTTTGCATGGAACGTACCATATGTTAAGAAATCAATTTGGACACACCCAATGGAACTCCTAGATGACGTGTGTCATATGGAATCTCGCTTCGGTTTGTTTCGAGATAATGTTAGTTTCGGTGCAAGATAAATGCATAGTCTGTCCCTATTGCACCATAGTCTAAGAAACCATTTTTGACACACCTGTTTGTACTCCTAGATGAAGAGGCTCAAGTGGAAGCTCGGTTCGGTCTGTTTGGAGATAGTGATAATCTTGATGCAAAATAGGTGCACGGTTTGCATAGAACATACCATATGCTTGGAAATCAATTTGGATGCTCCCGATGGAACTCCTTCATGACGTGTGTCATATGGAATCTCGCTTTGGTCTGATTAGAAACAGTGTTAGTTTCGGTGCAAGATATGTGCATGGTTTGCGCCTAATGCACCATAGTCTAAGAAACCATTTTGGAAGCACCTGTTGGTACTTCGGTGTAGAGGCTCAAGTGGAAGCTCGGTTTGATCTGTTTGGAGATAGTACTAATCTTCATGCAAGATAGGTGCATGATTTGCAAGGAACATACCATATGCTTAGAAATCAATTTGGACGCACCCAATGGAACTCCTAGATGACGTGTGTCATATGGAATCTTGTTTCGGTCCGTTCGTAGACATTGTAAGTTTTAGTGCAAGATAGGTGCATAGTTTGTTGCCTAATGCAGCATAGTCTAAGAAACCATTTTGGACGCACTATTTGGTACTCCTTGGTGAAGAGGCTCAAATGGAAGCTTGGTTTGGTCAGTTCGCAGATAGTGCTATTCCTTATGCAAGGTAGTTGCATGGTTTGCATGGAACGTACCATATGCTCAGAAATCAATTTGGACGCACCAGATGGAACTCCTAGATGACATGTGTCATATGGAATCTCACTTTTGTCCGTTTAGAGATAGTGTTAGTTTCGGTGCAAGATAGGTGCACGGTTTGCACCTAATGCACCATAGGATAAGAAACGATTTTGGTCGCACCCGATGGTACTCCTAGGTCAAGGGGATCAAGCGAAAGCTCAGTTTGGTCTGTTTGGAGATAGTGCTAATCTTTATGCAAGACAGATGCACGGTTTGCATGGAACATACGATATGGTCAAAAATCAATTAGGAAGCACCTGATGTCACTCCTTGATGACGTGTGTCATATGGAATCTTGCTTCGGTTCGTTTAGAGACAGTGTTACTTTTGGTAGAAGATATGTGCATGGTTTACGCCTAATGCACCATAGGCTAAGAAACCAATTTAGACGCATCCGATGGTACTCGTACTTGAAAAGGCTGGAACCTCGATCTGGTCTGTTCAGATATAGTGCTAATCTTGATGCAAGATAGCTGCACAGTTTGCATGGATCGTACCATATGTTAAGAAATTAATTTGGACGCACCCAATGGAACTCCTAGATGATGTGTGTCATATGGAATCTTGATTCGGTCTGTTTGGAGATAATGTTAGTTTCGGTGCAAGATAGGTGCATAGTTTGTGTCTAATGCACTATAGTCTAAGAAACCATTTTTGATGCACATGTTTGTACTCCTAGATGAAGAGGCTCAAGTGGAAGCTCGGTTCGGTCTGTTTGGAGATAGTGCTAATCTTGATGCAAGATAGGTGCACGGTTTGCATGGAACATACCATATGCTTGGAAATCAATTTGGATGCACCCGATCGAACTCCTAGATGACTTGTGTCATATGGAATCTCACTTCTGTCTATTTGTAGACATTGTAAGTTTTATTGCAAGATAGGTGCACAGTTTGCGCATAATGCACCATAGTCTAAGAAACCAGTTTGGACGGACTATTTGGTACTCCTGGGTGAAGAGGCTCAAGTGGAAGCTAGGTTCGGTCAGTTTGGAGATGGTGCTAATCCTTATGCAACGTAGGTGCATGGTTTGTATGGAACATATCATATGCTTGGAAATCAATTTGGATGCACCCGATGGAAGTCCTTGATTATGTGTGTCATATGGAATCTCGCTTCCGTCCATTTAGAGACATTGTTAGTTTCGGTGCAAGATAGGTGCACAGTTTGCACCTAATGCACCATAGTCTAAGAAACCATTTTGGACGCACTTCTTGGTACTCCTAGGTGAAGGGGCTCATGTGGATGCTCGGTTCGATCTTTTTGGAGATAGTGCTAATCTTGGTGCAAGATAGGTGCACGGTTTGCATGGAATATACCAAATGCTTGGAAATCAATCTAGACACACATGATGGAACTCCTAGATGACGTGTGTCATACGAAATCTTGTTTCGGTCTATTTGGAGACAATGTTAGTTTCGGTGCAAGATAGGTGCAAGGTTTGCACATAATGCAGCATAGGCTAAGAAACCATTTTGGACGCACCCGATGGTACTCCTAGGTAAAAGGCTCAAGTGAAAGCTCGGTTTGGTCTATTTGGAGATAGTGCTAATCTTGTTGCAAGATAGATGCACGGCCTGCATGGAACGTACCATATGTCATACCCGATAAAACTCCTTGATGACGTGTGTCATATGGAATCTCGCTCTGGTGTGCTTACAGACAGTATTAGTTTCGGTGCAAGATATGTGCATGGTTTGCGCCTAATGCACCAAAGTCTAAGAAACCATTTTAGAAGCACCTGTTGGTACTCCTAGGTGAAGAGGCTCAAGTGGAGCCTTGGTTTGCTCTGTTTAGAGATAGTGCTAATCTTGATGCAAGATAGGTGCACGATTTGCATGGAACATACCATATGTTCAGAAATAAATTTGGACGCACCAGATGGAACTCCTAGATGACATGTGTCATATGGAATCTCACTTCGGTTCGTTTAGAGACAGTGTTAGTTTCGATGCAAGATAGGTGCACGCTTTGCACCTAATGCACCATAGGATAAGAAATCATTTTGGATGCACCCGATGGTACTCCTAGGTCAGGGGGCCCAAGTGAAAGATTGGTTTGGTCTGTTTGGAGATAGTGCAAATCTTGATGCAAGATAGATGCACGGTTTGCATGGAACATACGATATGCTCAGAAATCAATTAGGACGCACCTGATATAACTCCTTGATGATATGTGTCATATCGAATCTTGCTTCAGTTCGTTTAGAGACAGTGTTAGTTTTGGTAGAAGATATATGTGCATGGTTTACGCCTAATGCTCCATAGCCTAAGAAACCATTTTAGATGCACCCGATGGTACTCGTAGTTGAAGAGGCTCAAGTGGAGGCTCGATTTGGTCTGTTCAGATATTGTGCTAATCTTGATGCAAGATAGTTGCACGGATTGCATGGAACGTACCATATGTTAAGAAATCAATTTGGACGCACCCAATGGAACTCCTAGATGATGTGTGTCATATGGAATCTCGCTTCGGTCGGTTTGGAGACAATGTTAGTTTTGGTGCAAGATAGGTGCATAGTTTGTGCCTAATGCACCATAGTCTAAGAAAACATTTTTGTTGCACCTATTTGTATTCCTAGATGAAGAGGCTCAAGTGGAAGCTCATTTCGGTCTATTGGAGATAATGCTAATCTTGATGCAAGATTGGTGCACGGTTTGCATGGAACATACCTTATGCTTGGAAATCAATCTGTATGCACCCGATGGAACTCCTCGATGACTTGTGTCATATGGAATCTCGCTTTGGTCTGTTTAGAAACAGTGTTAGTTTCGGTGCAAGATATGTGCATGGTTTGCGCCTAATGCACCATAGTCTAAGAAACCATTTTGGAAGCACCTATTGGTACTTCGGTGAAGAGGCTCAAGTGGAAGCTCAGTTTGATCTGTTTGGAGATAGTGCTAATCTTGATGCAAGATAGGTGCATGATTTGCAAGGAACATACCATATGCTTAGAAATCAATTTGGACACACCCAATGGAACTCATAGATGACGTGTGTCATATGGAATCTTGCTTCGGTCCGTTTGTAGACATTGTAAGTTTTATTGCAAGATAGGTGCACAGTGTGCGCATAATGCACCATAGTCTAAGAAACCAGTTTGGACGCACTATTTGGTACTCTTGGGTGAAGAGGCTCAGGTAGAAGCTTGGTTCGGTCAGTTTGGAGATGGTGCTAATCCTTATGCAACGTAGGTGCATGGTTTGTATGGAACATACCATATGCTTGGAAATCAATTTGGATGCACCCGATGGAACTCCTTGATGATGTGTGTCTTATGGAATCTCGCTTCGGTCCATTTGGAGACATTGTTAGTTTCGGTGTAAGATAGGTGCACAGTTTGCACCTAATGCACCATAGTCTAAGAAACCATTTTGGACGCACTTGTTGGTACTCCTAGGTGAAGGGGCTCAAGTGGATGCTCGGTTCGGTCTGTTTGGAGATAGTGCTAATCTTGGTGCAAGATAGGTCCACGGTTTGCATGGAACATACCAAATGCTTGGAAATCAATCTGGACGCACATGATGGAACTCCTAGACGACGTGTGTCATAAGAAATCTTGTTTCGGTCTATTTGGAGACAGTGTTAGTTTCGGTGCAAGATAGGTGCAATGTTTGCACATAATGCAGCATAGGCTAAGAAACCATTTTGGA
>NC_012874.2:46458951-46470003 GCF_000003195.3 Sorghum bicolor
ACGGTCTGCATGGAATGTACCATAGGTTTACAAATTATTTTGGACACACCCGATAGAACTCCTTGATGATGTGTGTCATATGGAATCTCGCTTTAGTGTGCTTAGAGACAATATTAGTTTCGGTGCAAGATATGTGCACGGTTTGCGCCTAATGCACCAAAGTCTAAGAAACCATTTTGGAAGCACCTGTTGGTACTCCTAGGTGAAGAGGCTCAAGTGGAGGCTCGGTTCGGTCTGTTTAGAGATAGTGCTAATCTTGATGCAAGATAGGTGCACGATTTGCATGGAACATACCATATGCTCAAAAACAATTTGGACGCACCAGATGGAACTCCTAGATGACATGTGTCATATGGAATCTCACTTCGGTCCGTTTAGGGACATTGTTAGTTTCGGTGCAAGATAGGTGCACGGTTTGCACCTAATGCACCATAGGATAAGAAACCATTTTGGACGCACCCGATGGTACTCCTAGGTAAAAGGCTCAAGTGAAAGCTCGGTTTGGTCTATTTGGAGATAGTGCTAATCTTGATGCAAGATAGATGCACGGTCTGCATGGAATGTACCATATGTTTAGAAATTATTTTGGACACACCCGATAGAACTCCTTGATGACGTGTGTCATATGGAATCTCGCTTTGGTGTGCTTAGAGACAGTATTAGTTTCGGTGCAAGATATGTGCACGGTTTGCGCCTAATGCACCAAAGTCTAAGAAACCATTTTGGAAGCACCTGCTGGTACTCCTAGGTGAAGAGGCTCAAGTGGAGGCTCGGTTTGGTCTGTTTAGAGATAGTGCTAATCTTGATGCAAGATAGGTGCACGATTTGCATGGAACATACCATATGCTCAGAAATCAATTTGGACGCACCAGATGGAACTCCTAGATGACATGTGTCATATGGAATCTCACTTTGGTCTGTTTAGAGACAGTGTTAGTTTCGGTGCAAGATATGTGCACGGTTTGCACCTAATGCACCATAGGATAAGAAACCATTTTGGACGCACCCGATGGTACTCCTAGGTCAAGGGGGCTCAAGTGAAAGCTCAGTTTGGTCTGTTTGGAGATAGTGCTAATCTTGATGCAGGATAGATGCACGGTTTGCATGGAACATACGATATGCTTAGAAATCAATTAGGACACACCTGATATAACTACTTGATGATGTGTGTCATATGCAATCTTGCTTCGATTCGTTTAGAGACAGTGTTAGTTTTGGTAGAAGATATGTGCATGGTTTACGCCTAATGCACCATAGCCTAAGAAACCATTTTAGATGCACCAAATGGTACACATAGTTGAAGAGGCTCAAGTGGAGGCTCGATTTAGTCTGTTCAGATATAGTGCTAATCTTGATGCAAGATAGTTGCACAGTTTGCATGGAACGTACCATATGTTAAGAAATTAATTTGGACGCACCCAATGGAACTCCGAGATGATGTGTGTCATAGGAATCTCGCGTCGGTCAGTTTGGAGATAATGTTAGTTTCGGTGCAAGATAGATGTATAGTTTGTGCCTAATGCACCATAGTCTAAGAAACCATTTTTGATGCACCTATTTGTACTCCTAGATGAAGAGGCTCAAGTGGAAGCTAGGTTCGGTCTATTGGAGATAGTGCTGATCTTGATGCAAGATAGGTGCACAGTTTGTATGGAACATACCATATGCTTGGAAATCAATTTGGATGCACCCGATGGAACTCCTTGATGACTTGTGTCATATGGAATCTCGCATTGGTCTATTTAGAAACAGCGTTAGTTTCGGTGCAAGATATTTGCATGGTTTGCGCCTAATGCACCATAGTATAAGAAACCATTTTCGAAGCACCTGTTGGTACTTCGGTGAAGAGGCTCAAGTGGAAGCTCGGATTGATCTGTTTGGAGATAGTGCTAATCTTGATGAAAGATAGGTGCATGATTTGCAAGGAACATACCGTATGCTTACAAATCGATTTGGACACACCCAATGGAGCTCCTAGATGACGTGTGTCATATGGAAACTTGCTTCGGTCCGTTTGTAGACATTGTAAGTTTTATTGCAAGATAGGTGCACAGTTTGCACATAATGCACCATAGTCTAAGAAACTAGTTTCGACACACTATTTGGCACTCCTGGGTGAAGAGGCTCAAGTGGAAGCTTGGTTCGGTTAGTTTGGATTATGCAACGTAGGTGCATGGTTTGTATGGAACATACCATATGCTTGGAAATCAATTTGGATGCACCCGATGGAACTCCTTGATGACGTCTGTCATCTGGAATCTCGCTTCGGTGCATTTGGAGACATTGTTAGTTTCGGTGTAAGATAGGTGCACAGTTTGCACCTAATGCACCATAGTCTAAGAAACCATTTTGGACGCACTTGTTGGTACTCCTTGGTGAAGGGGCTCAAGTGGATGCTCGGTTCGGTCTGTTTGGAGATAGTGCTAATCTTGGTGCAAGATAGGTCCACGGTTTGCATGGAACATACCAAATGCTTGGAAATCAATCTGGACGCACATGACGGAACTCCTAGACGACGTGTGTCATAAGAAATCTTGTTTCGGTCTATTTGGAGACAGTGTTAGTTTCGGTGCAAGATAGGTGCAAGGTTTGCACATAATGCAGCATAGGCTAAGAAACCATTTTGGACGCACCCGATGGTACTTCTAGGTAAAAGGCTCAAGTGAAAGCTCGGTTTGGTCTATTTGGAGATAGTGCTAATCTTGATGTAAGATAGATGCACGGTCTGCATGGAATGTACCATATGTTTAGAAATTATTTTGGACACACCCGATAGAACTCCTTGATGACGTTTGTCATATGGAATCTCGGTTTGGTGTGCTTAGAGACAGTATTAGTTTCGGTGCAAGATATGTGCACGGTTTGCGCCTAATGCACCAAAGTCTAAGAAACCATTTTGGAAGCACCTGTTGGTACTCTTAGGTGAAGAGGCTCAAGTGGAGGCTCGGTTCGGTCTGTTTAGAGATAGTGCTAATCTTGATGCAAGATAGGTGCACGATTTGCATGGAACATACCATATGTTCAGAAACAATTAGGACACACCTGATATAACTCCTTGATGATGTGTGTCATATGCAATCTTGCTTCGATTCGTTTAGAGACAGTGTTAGTTTTGGTAGAAGATATGTGCATGGTTTACGCCTAGTGCACCATAGCCTAAGAAACCATTTTAGATGCACCAAATGGTACACATAGTTGAAGAGGCTCAAGTGGAGGCTCGATTTAGTCTGTTCAGATATAGTGCTAATCTTGATGCAAGATAGTTGCACAGTTTGCATGGAACGTACCATATGTTAAGAAATCAATTTGGACGCACCCAATGGAACTCCGAGATGATGTGTGTCATAGGAATCTCGCTTCGGTCAGTTTGGAGACAATGTTAGTTTCGGTGCAAGATAGATGTATAGTTTGTGCCTAATGCACCATAGTCTAAGAAACCATTTTTGATGCACCTATTTGTACTCCTAGATGAAGAGGCTCAAGTGGAAGCTAGGTTCGGTCTATTGGAGATAGTGCTGATCTTGATGCAAGATAGGTGCACAGTTTGTATGGAACATACCATATGCTTGGAAATCAATTTGGATGCACCCGATGCAACTCCTTGATGACTTGTGTCATATGGAATCTCGCATTGGTCTATTTAGAAACAGCGTTAGTTTCGGTGCAAGATATGTGCATGGTTTGCGCCTAATGCACCATAGTATAAGAAACCATTTTCGAAGCACCTGTTGGTACTTCGGTGAAGAGGCTCAAGTGGAAGCTCGGATTGATCTGTTTGGAGATAGTGCTAATCTTGATGCAAGATAGGTGCATGATTTGCAAGGAACAAACCATATGCTTACAAATCGATTTGGACACACCCAATGGAGCTCCTAGATGACGTGTGTCATGTGGAAACTTGCTTCGGTCCGTTTGTAGACATTGTAAGTTTTATTGCAAGATATGTGCACAGTTTGCACATAATGCACCATAGTCTAAGAAACTAGTTTGGACACACTATTTGGCACTCCTGGGTGAAGAGGCTCAAGTGGAAGCTTGGTTCGGTTAGTTTGGATTATGCAACGTAGGTGCATGGTTTGTATGGAACATACCATATGCTTGGAAATCAATTTGGATGCACCCGATGGAACTCCTTGATGACGTCTGTCATATGGAATCTTGCTTCGGTGCATTTGGAGACATTGTTAGTTTCGGTGTAAGATAAGTGCACAGTTTGCACCTAATGCACCATAGTCTAAGAAACCATTTTGGACGCACTTGTTGGTACTCCTTGGTGAAGGGGCTCAAGTGGATGCTCGGTTCGGTCTGTTTGGAGATAGTGCTAATCTTGGTGCAAGATAGGTCCACGGTTTGCATGGAACATACCAAATGCTTGGAAATCAATCTGGACGCACATGATGGAACTCCTAGACGACGTGTGTCATAAGAAATCTTGTTTCGGTCTATTTGGAGACAGTGTTAGTTTCGGTGCAAGATAGGTGCAAGGTTTGCACATAATGCAGCATAGGCTAAGAAACCATTTTGGACGCACCCGATGGTACTTCTAGGTAAAAGGCTCAAGTGATAGCTCGGTTTGGTCTATTTGGAGATAGTGCTAATCTTGATGCAAGGTAGATGCACGGTCTGCATGGAATGTACCAAATGTTTACAAATTATTTTGGACACACCGATAGAACTCCTTGATGACGTGTGTCATATGGAATCTCGGTTTGGTGTGCTTAGAGACAGTATTAGTTTCGGTGCAAGATATGTGCACGGTTTGCGCCTAATGCACCAAAGTCTAAGAAACCATTTTGGAAGCACCTGTTGGTACTCCTAGGTGAAGAGGCTCAAGTGGAGGCTCGGTTCGGTCTATTTAGAGATAGTGCTAATCTTGATGCAAGATAGGTGCACGATTTGCATGGAACATACCATATGCTCAGAAACAATTTGGACGCACCAGATGGAACTCCTAGATGACATGTGTCATATGGAATCTCACTTCGGTCCGTTTAGGGACATTGTTAGTTTCGGTGCAAGATAGGTGCACGGTTTGAACCTAATGCACCATAGGATAAGAAACCGTTTTGGACGCACCCGATGGTACTCCTAGGTCAAGGGGGCTCAAGTGAAAGCTCAATTTGGTCTGTTTGGAGATAGTGCTAATCTTGATGCAAGATAGATGCACGGTCTGGATGGAACATACGATATGCTCAGAAATCTATTAGGACGCACCTGACATAACTCCTTGATGATGTGTGTCATATGCAATCTTGCTTCGGTTCGTTTAGAGACAGTGTTAGTTTTGGTAGAAGATATGTGCACGGTTTACGCCTAATGCACCATAGCCTAAGAAACCATTTTAGATGCACCAAATGGTACTCGTAGTTGAAGAGGCTCAAGTGGAGGCTCGCTTTGGTCTGTTCAGATAAAGTGCTAATCTTGATGCAAGATAGTTGCATAGTTTGCATGGAACGTTCCATATGTTAAGAAATCAATTTGGACGCACCCAATGGAACTCCTAGATGATGTGTGTCATATGGAATCTCGCTTCGGTCAATTTGGAGACAATGTTAGTTTCGGTGCAAGATAGATGTATAGTTTGTGCCGAATGCACCATTGTCTAAGAAACCATTTTTGATGCATCTATTTGTACTCCTAGATGAAGAGGCTCAAGTGGAAGCTCAGTTCGTTCTATTGGAGATAATGCTAATCTTGATGCAAGATAGGTGCACGGTTTGCATGGAACATACCTTATGCTTGGAAATCAATCTGTATGCACCCGATGGAACTCCTCGATGACTTGTCTCATATGGAATCTCGCTTTGGTCTGTTTAGAAACAGTGTTAGTTTTGGTGCAAGATATGTGCATGGTTTGCGCCTAATGCACCATAGTATAAGAAACCATTTTCGAAGCACCTGTTGGTACTTCGGTGAAGAGGCTCAAGTGGAAGCTCGGTTTGATCTGTTTGGAGATAGTGCTAATCTTGATGCAAGATAGGTGCATGATTTGCAAGGAACATACCATATGCTTACAAATCAATTTGGACACACCCAATGGAGCTCCTAGATGACGTGTGTCACATGGAAACTTGCTTCGGTCTATTTGTAGACATTGTAAGTTTTATTGCAAGATAGGTGCACAGTTTGCGCATAATGCACCACAGTCTAAGAAACTAGTTTGGACAATCTATTTGGCACTCCTGGGTGAAGAGGCTCAAGTGGAAGCTTGGTTCGGTCAGTTTGGATTATGCAACGTAGGTGCATGGTTTGTATGGAACATACCATATTCTTGATGACGCACTTGTTTGTACTCCTAGGTGAAGGGGCTCAAGTGGATGCTCGGTTCGGTCGGTTTGGAGATAGTGCTAATCTTGGTGCAAGATAGGTCCACGGTTTGCATGGAACATACCAAATGCTTGGAAATCAATCTCGACGCACATGATGGAACTCCTAGACGACGTGTGTCATAAGAAATCTTGTTTCGGTCTATTTGGAGACAGTGTTAGTTTCGGTGCAAGATAGGTGCAAGGTTTGCACATAATGCAGCATAGGCTAAGAAACCATTTTGACGCACCCGATGGTACTTCTAGGTAAAAGGCTCAAGTGAAAGCTCGGTTTGGTCTATTTGGAGATAGTGCTAATCTTGATGCAAGATAGATGCACGGTCTGCATGGAATGTACCATATGTTTAGAAATTATTTTGGACACACCCGTTAGAACTCTTTGATGACGTGTGTCATATGGAATTTCGCTTTGGTGTGCTTAGAGACAGTATTAGTTTCGGTGCAAGATATGTACACGGTTTGCGCCTAATGCACCAAAGTCTAAGAAACCTTTTTGGAAGCACCTGTTGGTACTCCTAGGTGAAGAGGCTCAATTGAAGGCTCGGTTCGGTCTGTTTAGAGATAGTGCTAATCATGAAGCAAGATAGGTGCACAATTTGCATGGAACATACCATATGCTCAGAAATCAATTTGGACGCACCAAACGGAACGACTAGATGACATGTGTCATATGGAATCTCACTTCGGTCCGTTTAGAGATAGTGTTAGTTTCGGTGCAAGATAGGTGCACGGTTTGCACCTAATGCACCATAGGATAAGAAACCATTTTGGACGCACCCGATGGTACTCCTAGGTCTAGGGGCTCAAGTGAAAGCTCGGTTTGGTCTGTTTGGAGATAGTGCTAATCTTGATGCAAGATAGATGCACGGTTTGCATGGAACATACGATATGCTCAGAAATCAATTAGGACGCACCTGATATAACTCCTTCATGATGTGTGTTATATGGAATCTTGCTTCGGTTCGTTTAGAGACGGTGTTAGTTTTGGTAGAAGATAAGTGCACGGTTTACCCCTAATGCACCATAGGCTTGAAACCATTTTAGACGCACCAGATGGTAATCGTAGTTGAAGAGGCTCAAGTTGAGGCTCGATTTGGTCTGTTTGGATAGAGTGCAAATCTTGATGCAAGATAGTTGCACAGTTTGCATGGAACGTACCATATGTTAAGAAATCAATTTGGACGCACCCAATGGAACTCCTAGATAATGTGTGTCATATGGAATCTCGCTTCGGTCTGTTTGGAGACAATGTTAGTTTTGGTGCAAGATAGGTGCATAGTTTGTGCCTAATGCACCATAGTCTAAGAAACCATTTTTGACACACCTGTTTGTACTCCTAGATGAAGAGGCTCAAGTGGAAGCTCGGTTCGGTCTATTGGAGATAGTGCTGATTTTGATGCAAGATAGGTGCACAGTTTGCATGGAACATACCATATGCTTGGAAATCAATTTGGATGCACCTGATGGAACTCCTTGATGACTTGTGTCATATGGAATCTCGTTTTGGTTTATTTAGAAATAGTGTTAGTTTCGGTGCAAGATATGTGCATGGTTTGCGCCTAATGCACCATAGTATAAGAAAACATTTTGGAAGCACCTGTTGGCACTTCGGTGAAGAGGCTCAAGTGGAAGCTCGGTTTGATCTGTTTGGAGATAGTGCTAATCTTGATGCAAGATAGGTGCATGATTTGCAAGGAACATACCATATGCTTACAAATCAATTTGGACGCACCCAATGGAACTCTTAGATGACGTGTGTCATATGGAAACTTGCTTCCGTCCGTTTGTAGACATTGTAAGTTTTATTGCAAGATAGGTGCACAGTTTGCACATAATGCACCATAGTCTAAGAAACTAGTTTGGACGCACTATTTGGCACTCCTCGGTGAAGAGGCTCAAGTGGAAGCTTGGTTCGGTCAGTTTGGAGATGGTGCTAATCCTTATGCAACGTAGGTGCATGGTTTGTATGGAACATACCATATGCTTGGAAATAAATTTGGATGCACCCGATGGAACTCCTTGATTACGTCTATCATATGGAATCTTGCTTCGGTCCATTTGGAGACATTGTTAGTTTCGGTGTAAGATAGGTGCACAGTTTGCACCTAATGCACCATAGTCTTAGAAACCATTTTGGACGCACTTGTTGGTACTCCTAGGTGAAGGGGCTCAAGTGGATGCTCGGTTCGGTCTGTTTGGAGATAGTGCTAATCTTGGTGCAAGATAGGTGCACGGTTTGCATGGAACATACCAAATGCTTGGAAATCAATCTGGACGCACATGATGGAACTCCTAGACGACGTGTGTCATAAGAAATCTTGTTTCGGTCTATTTGGAGACAGTGTTAGTTTCGGTGCAAGATAGGTGCAAGGTTTGCACATAATGCAGCATAGGCTAAGAAACCATTTTGGACGCACCCGATGGTACTCCTAGGTAAAAGGCTCAAGTGAAACCTCGGTTTGGTCTATTTGGAGATAGTGCTAATCTTGATGCAAGATAGATGCACGGTCTGCATGGAATGTACCATATGTTTAGAAATTATTTTGGACACACCCGATAGAACTCCTTGATGACGTGTGTCATATGGAATCTCGGTTTGGTGTGCTTTGAGACAGTATTAGTTTCGGTGCAAGATATGTGCACGGTTTGCGCCTAATGCACCAAAGTCTAAGAAACCATTTTGGAAGCACCTGTTGGTACTCCTAGGTGAAGAGGCTCAAGTGGAGGCTCGGTTCGGTCTGTTTAGAGATAGTGCTAATCTTGATGCAAGATAGGTGCATGATTTGCATGGAACATACCATATGCTCAGAAACAATTTGGACGCACCAGATGGAACTCCTAGATGACATGTGTCATATGGAATCTCACTTCGGTCCGTTTAGAGACAGTGTTAGTTTCGGTGCAAGATAGGTGCACGGTTTGCACCTAATGCACCATAGGATAAGAAACCATTTTGGACGCACCCGATGGTACTCCTAGGTCAAGGGGGCTCAAGTGAAAGCTCAATTTGGTCTGTTTGGAGATAGTGCTAATCTTGATGCAAGATAGATGCACGGTTTGCCTGGAACATACGATAAGCTCAGAAATCTATTAGGACGCACCTGATATAACTCCTTGATGATGTGTGTCATATGCAATCTTACTTCGGTTCGTTTAGAGACTGTGTTAGTTTTGGTAGAAGATATGTGCACGGTTTACGCCTAGTGCACCATAGCCTAAGAAACCATTTTACATGCACCCGATGGTACTCATAGTTGAAGAGGTTCAAGTGGAGGCTCGATTTGGTCTGTTCAGATATAGTGCTAATCTTGATGTAAGATATTTGCATAGTTTGCATGGAACGTACCATATGTTAAGAAATCAATTTGGACGCACCCAATGAAACTCCTAGATAATGTGTGTCATATGGAATCTCTCTTCGGTCAGTTTGGAGACAATGTTAGTTTCGGTGCAAGATAGGTGCATAGTTTGTGCCTAATGCACCATAGTCTAAGAAACCATTTTTGATGCACCTATTTGTACTCCTAGATGAAGAGGCTCAAGTGAAAGCTCGGTTCGGTCTATTGGAGATAGTGCTGTCCTTGATGCAAGATAGGTGCACAGTTTGCCTGGAACATACCATATGCTTGGAAATCAATTTGGATGCACCCGATGGAACTCCTTGATGACTTGTGTCATATGGAATCTCGCTTTGGTCTATTTAGAAACAGTGTTAGTTTCGGTGCAAGATATGTGCATGGTTTGCGCCTAATGCACCATAGTACATGAAACCATTTTGGAAGCACCTATTGGTACTTCGGTGAAGAGGCTCAAGTGGAAGCTCGGTTTGATCTGTTTGGAGATAGTGCTAATCTTGATGCAAGATAGGTGCATGATTTGCAAGGAACATACCATATGCTTACAAATCAATTTGGACGCACCCAATGGAACTCCTAGATGACATGTGTCATATGGAAACTTGCTTCGGTCCGTTTGTAGACATTGTAAGTTTTATTGCAAGATAGGTGCACAGTTTGCGCATAATGCACCATAGTCTAAGAAACTAGTTTGGACGCACTATTTGGCATTCCTGGGTGAAGAGGCTCAAGTGGAAGCTTGGTTCTGTCAGTTTGGAGATGGTGCTAATCCTTATGCAACGTAGGTGCATGGTTTGTATAGAACATACCATATGCTTGGAAATCAATTTGGATGCACCCAATGGAACTCCTTGATGACGTCTGTCATATGGAATCTCGCTTCGGTCCATTTGGAGACATTGTTAGTTTCGGTGTAAGATAGGTGCACAGTTTGCACCTAATGCACCATAGTCTAAGAAACCATTTTGGACGCACTTGTTGGTACTCCTAGGTGAAGGGGTGAAAGCCCAAGTTTGGTTTTGGTAATTAATGACACCAAGTTGCTAATGCCTTGTGTTTAAGTGATGTGAGTTAGGCATAGCGACACATGTGATAAAGGTGCATGGTGGCATGGATAGGTGGCCACATGATCACAAAGAGATGTAGCATGATGTGGAGATCATGGTGATAGACGAGGAGCAAAGTTATCAAGAAAAAGGTATAAACATAGGGTTTTACTTTTGCCGCTCTAAGATGAGTAGAGAAGTGATTGACCGGGTTTAGGATAGATAGCCGACTATCAAGAGGGGAAGTCACGTTTATCTCTCGAATCAAGTGCTACTAGGTCCATATCTTAAGCATATGCATTAGGATCTAGTAAAGTGCTAACT